>NC_087349.1:63424784-63727815 GCF_030014295.1 Loxodonta africana | reverse complement strand
CCGCGGCCTGCTTTTGTGCAACCCCTAGCTAAAAATAGTTTTAATGTTTTTAAAGAGTTGCCAAAAAAAAAAAAAAAAAAAGTGACAGGAAAACTGTGTGACTTACAAAGACAAAAATATTTACTATCTGGCCCTTTATAGAAAAAGTTTACTGACTACGTTAGAATATAGAGTTTGAATGGATGTTTTATTATATTAGAAGCGATTTCAAAATCCCAGTATTTTAAGAGGGTGATTTAATGAAAAAGGTGATGAATAAGCAAGTGGCCTCAGCTCTCCAGACCTGATAAAGACAATTCATATAAAACCCATAAATAATACAAACGCTTCTAACTGACAGAACTAGGGTCAATTAAATTTAATGCCAAAGGATACTAAGGAGAGACATAATTGTTGAATAGTAAAGATCTGAAAGAAGAAACATCTGTGATTCAGTGTTCATTTCATGTAAAATTTATGGCATAACATTTTAGAATAAAGTAATTTTCTATTTCCTTCGTGGTTTACAGATTTTTAACTTTTTCTTTAGCTAGTAGATATAATTTTGTCTTATGCTTAAATTCCTATTCCATCTCTCTAAATTGAAGACCAATTAAAATATTTGAGCATTAAAAATATTAAATTGATTATATGAGAGAGAAACTGTTAGGTAAAATATTAATGGAAAGAAGATTAAAATATGTGGGGCTGTATTAAATATTCACTAGCTATCCTGTCTTCAATAAATTAGCAGTTTTGCCAAAGTTTTTATTGCTGCTGCTATTAAAAGTGGACACCAAAATAGCCATTGCATTGGGTATGAATAAATTAACCTTTCAAGAGAATACTGTTCCACTTAATGAGTTTTATATTGCCATCATAGATACTTACATTAAATATTAATTTTATATATAATTCAATGTGCATAGCATGGTGGACTACACATTTGGATAAGCTGAGACCTAAAGTTATGTTATATAAAGGTGATTTTGCTGCTATTCTAAAGCTATGTCATCTTTTCATTCAAACTAGATGAACATGTTCTGTTCAAGTATGTTTATGTGCTATTTGTACCAGTTGGCTACACTTCTTTTTGCCTACCCAGCATCCATTCCCTTTATGTGTGGTTATAGCAGGCTTTTTATTCTTGGGAACTCTCCCCAACTTCCCAAAATTATATGGAGTCCTCTATGTGAGGCTGTCATTCAAGGTACTCTGCCCTCCCTTTACAAAAGGTGAACACTGGACTTGTACTAGACCACGTGGAGAGACTACTCTTTCTTGGGCAGAATGACTCAGATGGAAAGGCATTTGAACTCTGGGGAGAATCCAAGAATATCTCAGGACCCCTGAACTCTTTTGGTTCTTACCCTGTCCTGCCCTGGTCATCCACTTTGTTTAACCCAATCAATTTCATTTTTGTTTTTTTTGCCCTTTCCCATATCTTAGTTTGTCTTAAGTCAACCAGAGTCGTTGTTTGCTGATGCCCCACCTGAAGAGATTCATTTAGGTTCACATGAACAAGGATCTAAAAAAAAAAAAAAAAAGCCTAAGAAGTATGAAATTATGAACTTCATTTAAAAAATAAAAGCAGCTAAAATTTGGTACAAATGATTGCACTATATTCATATATATGTGTACGTATGTGTCTATATCTATATGTTATCTATACACACATACACATGTATATATAAAATCTCCAAGTTTATCTCATCTTTGCTGCAAATACTTTTATACTATGAATTCCCTGTGTCAGGAGAAACAGATAGTATCTAAGATTTTCTTTAATATTGATAATAACCCTGTATTTCAACATGACATAGTTGGCTAGGCAAAAGTACTCTCCAGTACTCTGATATTTATTTGAACTGTCTGAATTTGGTTAGCTAATGTTGATTCAGGCACATACTACTAAAATAAGAGTAAACATACAGCAAATACACCTACTTTATCTTAAGAAGGGAATACCATGTGATTTGAAAGCAGTACTTTTCCCCGATATCCAGTATATTCAAATGAAATGCTCTCTCTACTTTTCCACAGAGTTTTTTTTGGTAAACTATAAAATTAGGGGAATGGGCAGGGTCTAAAAGATTTGGAAAAGGGATTATTTTTAAAAAACAATAATAGTTTCTATTTAGAATGCTCACTTTTACATCATCTAAATCAGCCCTAATAACAATCCAAAGGGAAGGCATTATCTTTATTACCCAGGTGAGAAAACTGAGGCTCAAAGAGGAAAAATTAATTTGCCTGAGATGACCCTTTATTTATGACGGGGCAGAGGTGAAATTTGAACCAAAGTATAGCTGACAGCAAAGCCTGTGTTATTAACCAGTATACTATATAAATTCTGTACCGAATTTTTATACTCTGCTCATCAGGCCATGAAAGTGTATCTACAGGGTGCAAGAAAAAAAAACTTGATACAACTTGTCACACAAAATAGCTTTTAAAAACCAACTCAGATAAGAGACTTGGGTAGGGTTGTATTAGAAAAAATATGTAGCCCCTGCTTTCTGTATTCAAAAGCCTCAACACTTATGAGTTCAGTGAAAGATAGAACAAATAATTATGGCCTCTCAAGCAAGTTGCTTCTGTATGCTGCTCACTTACACACGAGCCTGTTGGAATTGACTCGATGGCAACAGGTTTAGTTTGGTATGGTTTTCCATTTATAGATGAGAAAACTATGGCTTAGCTACACTGAATAAGTTGCCCCAGATGACATGATAAATGGAGGAGCTGGCTTAGAGCCCAGGCCTATCCGGCTCCGGGAACCATGTTCTAAACCAAGCACTCTCGGCTCCCCTTTGCTTTCCATCAAAAGCCCAAGGACAGGGCTTCTGTATTCCTCCCACCCCATCTCACGAAAGCTCACTTGGTCCCCTTAGACTTCATAACTTTAACCTCCTTAGAACTCAAAAAAGATCATTTATCAAGAGAAGATGTGAAGCTTATTTTCAAGAGTGTTATCAGGAATCAAGATAAACTTTTCTGTGAAAGCCGTTGACACTTTCATTAAGCACTGACCTGCTCGCTGATAAGTTCTCTTTTGATGGATGTCTCCGGTATGGCTCCTATCAAGCCACTCAACTGCCCGCCACAGTTACATAATCAAGTAACTTTTGTCTGTGACAAGCCCCAGGCTGGTGAATGCTAAAACACAAACGAAATGAAATGACTTTTTGATTGACATGACTGTTTAGTGGATTGGTCTGACAGATAAAATCAGTCAAAACAAACCAGTTTATGCACAGACATATGCCTCAAAAGATTGTATTTGAAAATTTCAGAGCAGATGTGATCTTTCTGACTTTGGCTTTCATAGGCTTAGGTGTCATTCTTCTATCTTATGGTAAGGGAGAATGTTAAGGAAGTCGATTATAGTTCTCTATTTTAATTACATAGATCACATCAGTAGTGTCCTAAAAATGCAGCCTCCCTGGGCCTCAGGAACAGAAATTCTATTTCTGTAGGTTTAGAATAAAGCCAAAGAATAAAAGAACAACTATATACATATATATGTATGTGTATATATATACATATATATATATAACCCAACCCCTTGCTGTCAAAAAATCCCAGCTCGTATCGACCCTATAGGAGAGAGTAGGACTGCCTCATAGGGTTTCCAAGGCATTAATTTTTACAAAAACAGACTGCCACATATTTCTCCCACAGAGCCACTGGTGGGTTTGAACCACCGACCTTTCGGTTAGTAGCCAAGCACTTAACCACAACACCACCGGGGCTCCTTCAATATGTGTATATATATATATATATATATATTTTATTGTTTACAGTGCCGAAAGTGTCCATGGGCCTATGAGAACTCCGGAGACAAAGAAAATAAAATAGGTTGGCATAATGTTTTTCAATTAAGAAACGTGAGTACTTCGGACATGAATTTCACGTATACTTTTTTTTAATGAATGAGTTTGTCATGTACATTCTTAGGTGGAATGTATGTTTCTCAGGGCAGGAACTGAGCTTTCGTTTTATATTGCCAGTGCCTGAGCATATGGTGTGTAGGGACAGATTACCCATAAGCAAGGTACCACAGGTATATTTGTGATTATTTACTAGTCTGTAATGCAGAATTTCACCATGTCAAAGCTGTGTGAAACCCGTGTGAAACCCGTGTGAAAGTGTGCACTACAAATTAGTAAGTAAACACAATTAAGCTCAGGTGTACCTTATTTACCGTAAGCCTGTCCCTGCCTTGCTTACTTGTTAATCCGCCCCTGATGGTGGATGCAGTAAGGACTGCTGAATGAATAAAGAATAAATGATAATCTTAGGGTCTTGCCTTGTTTTGGTTTCCTCAGTTTGTTTACCATTCAGTAAATAATTATTAATAAAGGGATTTCATATTTGCACAAATAAACCAGGCATGCACAGGCTTAATTGTGTTTACTTGCTAATCTGTAGTGAACAATTTCACATGGGTTTCACCACAAACAGGTGAAACTGTGCACTACAGATTAGTAAGAACTACAGGTTAGAAAGTAAGAACTACAGATTAGCGAGTAGCCACAAGTAAACCCGTGCATCCCTTGCTTATTGGGTAATCCGTCGCTGCCCCCATGCACACTCTTGCCCTTCTCCTTAGAGTTACTCAACACTAAAGGATAACTTTTCTATTTATTTGCTTTTATTCAGCTTCACCTACTTGAGAAAAAAGAAGCAATTTAAAACTCCTGTCAGGCCTGGTTCACTAGTCAGGAGCCACGTATGGAACAAGCTCTGTGTTCTCACTATAAAACCAAACAAAAATCAAACCCACTGCCGTCGAGTTGATTCTGACTCATAGCAACCCTATGGGACAGTGTAGAACTCCCCCATAGGGTTTCCAGGGAGTGGCTTGTGAATTTGAACTGCTGACCTTTTGGTTGGCAGCCAATCTCTTATAGATTCCTTCAAAGCCTTGATGACCGTACTGTCATGAAAAAATCTAGTGGAAGGGGCAAATCTGAGCACAAGTCTGTGATAAAACATCATGGTTTCCCAGGCTCCTTCATTTAAACTTAGACCAAAATAATTTGACAAAATTTTAGGAACTGAGTAAAGGGGAGAGGCTGATATCCAGGCAGGCATATACAAGGTGTTCACAACCACTTGTCCTTTAATTCTTGGCAACAATTGAGGTATTTGTATAAAAACAAACCAAAACTCAGGGAGTTTAGGCAACTTGCTTAAAGTGACACTGTTAGTGAGAACCTGAAATGTGTTTGACTCCCAGCCTGATATTATGGCACACACTTTACCTTCTCAAACATTTCTTCTGCAGAGGCAGCCAAGAATAAGCACGGACCCCTGAGGGGTGTCAGGGATAGACCCCAAAGGGGTTCCCTTTCTTAAGTCTTGTTTTGTCTTTAGGTCCATGCATATTTTGTGTTTCCACAACATATCTGTGTGGGTTTGGAGGGAATAGTAATGATTATTTCTGCAAAACAGTCCAGGAAGGTGAACCACACTCACCCACTCTTTTGGGGAAACTCTAGCAGATTATAGGTATGTACTACCTCCTGTGCAGCTTGCTGAGTTTTCCTGTCCCAATCCTGGTGGTGTAGTGGCTAAGAGCTGTGGCTGCTAACCAAAAGGTCAGCAGTTGGAATTCACCAGGCACTCCTTGGAAACTCTATGGGGGCAGTTCTACTCTGTCCTACAGGGTCACTATGAATGGGAATCTACTTGATGGCAACAAGTTTGGTTTTTTTTTTTTTTTTTTGTATTCCAATCTGAAAGTAGTCTCAGATTGGAAGTTTTGGGCCAATAAGTATGGGGAAGAATAGCTCAACCTCGATGATGCCAACTTAAAATCCTCACTTTGGGTAGACAAGCTCAGCACCCAATTGAACAGATTAACTATTTTATTGTCTTTGGAAGGGCTTTGTCTGCCATTACACTCAAATGCTGTCCACTAATACACTCCTTGAGTCAAAGCTCAACGCAATACATTCTTATTAGCAACTGGAATTAAAAAAAAAAAACAAACAATAAGTTTACCAGATAAGGAAATACTAGCATGCGCCCACATACCAATTTGTTCTAGACTTCCTAGAAGTCGAAATAAAAAAGTAGAAACAGAAAAAATTTAGTTTCTCAAAATGTTTTGTAAGATATTATGTCCCAACAAGAAAAGCAAATGTTTTGGTTCGCTTGGAAGTTGTCATGGTCTCAATTTCCAAATTAAATTTGGATTTTTAAAGAAAGGCGCAAATTTTTACAGAACATGTTTTAAAATGACAAAAAGTGCTTGGCGTTTTATTTACCACTTCCTGCTTGGCTTCTGTGATGGTTAATGTCATGTGTCACTTGGCTCAGCTATGATTCTCAGTGGTTTGGCAGTCACCAGACTGTTTACTCTTCCATAATATAATGTAATCACTTGCCATGAATGTCCTGGAAAAGCTCTCTCTCTCTCTCTCTCTCTCCCTCCCTTCCTCCCTCTCCTGGAACCCTGCACTTTTCTCATTGCCCAAGCTTCAGCTCCTGGGACATAATCCTGCAGAAGCCTCTGGCCTGTGATCTTACCTGCAGATTTTGGACTTGCCAGTCCTCACACTTACATGAGCCATTTCCTTGAAATAAACCTCTCTCTCTCTCAGTATGTGTATATGTGTATATATATATATATATATATATATACACATATACACATTTCACTGGTTTTTTCCTCTAAGAACCCAGATAAGACAGGCTCCATCTCCTGGTACCACAACCCAGAATTGTCCCCAAGGAAAAAGCCTTAGTGACTGTGGGCTTCCCTGTGTGCTTCCTCTCTCTCAAGGACTGCAGCCCTGAATAGGCTCCTGTCTAACACCTGCAAACAGTTATTTTATATATTTTGGTTCACATTTCATAGTTGCTGATAATGGGAAGGCAAGTCTAATACCAGCTACTCCTCATGGCTGAAACTGTAAATTCGCTTTTGTGGTTTTTGGGCAACACAGGTGTTTCTGTTACCTGGTGCTGCTGCAACAGAAATATCCCAAGTGGGTGGTTTTAAAGAATAGAAATTTATTTGCTCACAGTTCAGGAAGGTAGAAGTCAGAATTCGGGGCACCAGCCTGGGGAAGGCTCACTCTCTTTAGCTTTTGGGGAAAATATTTGTCTCAGCTTCTGTAACCCTGGCACTCCTTGGTTCCTTGGTGATGCTCACATGTGCTACTGTCTTCCCCAGTTCGTGCTTGCTTATCTCTGTGTCTGTTCCGCTCCTTATACCTCAGAGCTGATTAGGTGTAGGACATACCCTACAGTGATGTGATCTCATTAACATAACAAAGAAAACCCTATGCCCAAAGTGAATTATATTCATAGATATGGGGGTCAGGAATTCAATACGTATTTGGGGGAAGCACAATTCAGTTCATAACAACAAGTAAAAAACTTTTTAAATTACCTTTTGCTGCTAGATTTTTAACAGAGAAAACTTTCAAGGACAACTTTATAAGTATTCCACAGGCTTTCCAGAGGATTTAGCCATTTAATTAAAATCTTTCCTGAGAACAGTCAACTGACGTCAGTCATCACAGTGAATGATTATTTATAAAATAAAGACTAACAGACCAAAATAAGCCTAAACGATCTTTATTCCTAAAAGCTTCCATGTAATTGAGTTTTTTTTTAAGACTCAGAATCCATTGTCCTATATAAACGATGTTGACCTTGCAATTTTATTTTACCAAAAGTTAACTTAGATTTTAATAGACAATTTGTAGGATATATCACCATAATTTCTTCCAGACAATAATATTCCAGATGCCAACTAGAAACTAAGGCCTTTCATCACGTGTTTCTGATCACTAAAAAAAAAAAAAAAATCACTACCCAGATTAAATCTCTGGGAGGGAATCCTCCCCAGCTGTTATGGATTGAGATATGTTCCCCCCTCTCCCCACAAAATGTGTTGCAAATCCTAACCCTATATCTATGGTTATAATCCCATTTGGAAGTGGGTTTTCTTTGTTATGTTAACGAAGGGAGTGTTTTAAGTCACTCTCTTCTGAGATATAAAAGAGATTAAACAAGCAAGCCAGCAAGCAGGAAAGGGGATAGAGGAAGACAGAGGCCAAGCCGTATGAAAATTGATTAGGAACAGAAGCTCGAAAGAGACAAGGACCTTCCTCCATAGCTGACTGAGAGAGAAAGCCTTCACCTAAAGCTAGCACCATGAATTCAGACCTCTAGCCTCCTAAGCTGTGAGAAAATAAATTTCTGTTTGTTAAAGTCACCCACTTGTGGTATTTCTGTTGTAGCAGAACTAGATAATAAGACACAAGCTTACGCATGTATTCTCCTACCCACCCAGTCATAGAAGGGATTACCCTCTTCCTCATGGCAATTTGTAGAGGAATCCTTTGCCCCTTCTTTGTATTTTACCAACTTCTAAAAATAATTTTAGCAGCTTGAAATAAAGGTCTGAATGTAAGAGAACCATCTAGATGAGAATAAAAGAGCAACATCTTTTTAGACACATCACTGATAGAATGTATTTTAAGGAAGTGCAAAGATCATTTTAGCAAATGACTTTGGCTTGTACTGCTAAAACATTTAGATGGGGAAATTGCTGGGAAATATGGTAACAGGTGGCACAGTGGTCATAGTGATCCTGACTCAGCCTTGGTTAGATGTTTCAAGAAGATATACACCTCGGATCCTATATATTCCTTAGCTTTAAATTCTCCCCTACTGTGCATGTGTGTGTACACACACACACACACCTGTGCACCCTATAGATGAGAATTGATTTGAAAGAATTCATTACTTTCCTATCACTGTCAGGAAACTTTTTTTGTGTCTGTATCTATGTATACATCATATCTGGATGGGCCAAAGATCATAGTGCAATATATTGCCCTTGTAGAGCCTAGGCTTGGAGAACTACATAAAAATTGGAGCTGGAAACAATCTGTGATCCCATGTTACATTAGCATGTCCACGGCATAACCAATGCCAGTAACCAGAGTTTTATGATTTCATTGAAAACTGAGAGAGAAAACCAGTTGTCTGTTTCAACCTGCATCCAAATTGTCATTTTGAGTTACTTTTAAAAATACAGTTTAAACAACCATCTTTTTTTTGCAGTACCTCTCTTGGCATTTTCTCCTATAGCACATATCTATCTAAAGGGCAGCCCCAGCCAGGGCCTTGTAAGTGGTGTGTTGAGCTACAACAGAATCCAGAGCATTTCAGAGAAGTTCCCCTTTAGTGGAAGTGATCTCCCTTTCTGGATGAGTCAACCAGAGTGCTAGTTCTCAGTCTGCTGCAGAGAGAACAGTCATAATAGGACATTTGGGTTGAGTGAGGGGGACAGTTAAGAGTAACCAAGTGGGGAATGGGAAAGCCCTAGGCGAACCTCTAGCCAGTGTGCGACCTCAGGCCACTCACTCAAATATACAGGTTCCTTCACAGGTAAAATGAGGTCTTGATGTCTTTGAGGTCCCTTCTAGCTGTAATGTTTCATGTTCAAAACTAGAATATATTCAATATGTAAATGCTGAGAAGAATTTGTTTTTCAGACATTATGTGAAGGACTAAGAACAAAGGCTTAGTACAAAGGCTTAGTTGCAAAATATAAATATCATAAAATATTGCAATTAATAGACATGGTGATTACAAAAAGTCAAATCAGTGCCATCTCTACTCCCAATACACACACACGCAGACACACATGCCTTTTCACACAATAAGACATAAAAACATCTGTATCAGTGATAACCATGCATAGACTATAATGTATTGATAAAATTCTCTTACTTTAAAGGTCCCAGTATGTAAGTATAGGGGCTTTGGTGGCACAATGGTTAAATGCTCAGCTGCTAACCAAAAGGTTGGGGGTTCGAGCCCACCAAGTGCTCCATGGGAGAAAAGACCTGGTGATCTGCTTAAGAAACTCTATGGGGCTGTTCTATGCTGTCCTACAGGGTTGCTAAGAGTTGGAATCAACTCGATGGCACCTAACAACAACAGCAATGTGTAAGTAGTTTAATTAAAAAATTTGACTAAAAAAGAAAATCAATACATAGTAACACAATTAGCATTTTTCAAATTATGTATTGCCCTTGTAAGGAAACTAATATTATAGTTTGTTTTTTTTTTTTGATGATTCACAAAGAAACAACAATCAAAAATAAAACTGAATGTGGGTGTGTTCGGTTTATAAGAACTCACTGAGATGTATACTTAGGATTTATGTCCTTCCCTGTTCATTAATTTCGATAAAAAGTTTACTTAAAAATTGCAAAAAAAATAATGTCGTAACTGAGACTGCATCTCGACTACATTGATATATGAAAAGATTTCTGTTAGAGGCTGTTGAAAGATCAATTCTACTGTAAAATAATAAATATTAGAGAAGGAATCTTGTGACAATCATATTTGGACAGATGTGTAAAGACTATAGATAATTCAACAGGGCAATGAAATTATTAAATTACTTGCTAGTGGTAATTATGTTTTAAATGCAAAATTATGCTGAGAAACTTAGGCTGTGGCTATTGGAAGTATGAATGCAAGAAGAGCAAGTTGCAAAAATTCCCACAGAAAGTCCTTATCATCTACCATATTGCGAAATCACTGCCCTACTTTAGATTAACTAAAATAATTGTGTTTTGGGGTTAATTCAAACATGAAAAAATTACAAGTTCTAAACACTTGTGGCTGACTCTTTGACAAATTTAAGGGCTCTTCTGTTCAGCAGCTCAACGGCAACAGGTTTGGTTTTTGTTTTTTTTGGAGAGGGGAGGAAGAGACTGATAAATGACAATTCAAGTACCACTTTTGGTCTCTGATGGCCATCCTACCAGAATAGCCTTAGTATAGAGTATAAACCAAAAAACCCAAACCTGTTGCCTTCAAGTTGATTCTGACTCATGGTGGCCCCACGTGTTGCAGAGTAGAACTTCTTCATTGGGTTTTCGTGACTATAATCTTGGAAGGAGATCACCAGACCTTTCTGCTGTCATGTCACTGGATGGGTTTGAACCACCAACCTTTAGGTTAGAGGACCAGTAAAAAACAGCTGTGCCATCCAGGGGACCCTAGACAGTGGAAATTACACATTCATACTTTTGAACCAGTTTTGGAGGGCTATACAAATGGGACGTTACTGTGGGCTTGCACTATTTAAAATTATAGACCTAGGCTGCATTCAATGTAGGTCAAACATCCCCATTTCTCAGACTCCTTTGGCCATTGGGGCCCTCACCAATTTGGGGGTTTGCAGCACCTCTGTAGTGGTCATCAGAGGCTCTATTGCCCAGACCTATGAAGGAATCTTCTTTTTCACACTCTTTGACTCGATGTGTAGAGAAGCAGCTGCCTTGGATTGTTCTTTGAGTGTCATGGGACTGCCTGAGATTAATTAGGCAATAAAACATGACTGAGCATGCATCAGCGGTGATGAATCACATTTCAAACTTATGTTGGGAAATAAGGTGAGAATGATGGACTGGACGTCCTGAAAGTGAGTTAATACCAGTGAGGCCTGAGGCCTGACATGCTTCCTCACAGCTGGTAAAACCTCCAGAGAGATCCTTTTCGATTTTTTTTTTTTTTTAATGTATGCAGATGCAGGAAGTGTGCTGTGTATGGCTCGGGTTTCTTAGAATGAGTTTGCAGATGATGTCACAAGGCAGCCACTGAACTCTTATTGATGCACAGTGAGGAAGGCAGCTATTTATTTTTATTATTATTTATTATTAAGTGCAATATACAGATGAGGAAGCTGAGGGTAAGAGAAATTAAATGACTCAACCAAACATCAAAGGCCCCAAAAGAAGGAAGCTAATTGAGGAGAACATGGATTTGTATGAGGCAGAGGTTTACATAGGTAACACGATGGTCTTTCAAGTTTGGGGTTAGAAGGCCTTCAATGCAAGGCCATTGAATTGGGAGTTTTATCTTCAAAGTAATGGGAATCTATGAATGCTTTTGAAAAGGAAAGTGACATAGTGGTGTTTAACGGAGATTAGCCTGAAAGCAAAGAACGAGATTGAGAGGAATTATCACCTATGTGAGTAGATACTAAATTATAACATAAAAACTGGCAGTTAATACATATTGAGCAGTTATTATGTTTTAGGACCCCTACTATGGATTTTACATATATTTTTTTAATGTAATCAAAAAAGGAAGTAATACATAAAATAATATATAATATATGTGTCAATATATAAGTTTCTGGCATAGAGAGGCTTTGCAAAGTCACCTAGCAGCTAAGTAGCAAAAACTGCAAAAAAAAACTGGATTCAAATCCACATTGACAGGTTTCCAGCGGTCAGGCTGTAATGCCTATGGTGTATTCCCGGGAAGAGGAGTGAAGTTGGCCTTGAGTAATAATCGCTTTAGGCCAAGACATCCGTTATCATCTGCCTGGACTACTGTTCTTGTTGTTAGTTGCTATGGAGCCAGCTCCAACACATGGCAACTTTGTGTATAACAGAACAAAATGTTGCCTGGTCCTCCACCATCTTCATGATCATTGGTATGTTTGAATGCATTGTTGCTGTTCTTGTGTCAATCCATTTTGTTGAGGGCTTCCCTGTGGACTACTGTGGGCACCTCCTAATACTGTTCCTGTTTTTACCTCTTATATTAGCTATCTATTGCTGCAGAACAAATGACCCCAACATTTAGTAACAAATACAACAAATATTTATTATCACACACAATTTCTGACAGTCAGAAATCTGGGAACAATTAAGCCAGCTGGTTCTGGCTTGGAGTCTCCCAGGATGTCAGCAGGGGCTGCAGTCTTCTGTAGAGAGGAAAAGAAACTGGCAGGAGACCCAGTTTCTTGCCAGAAGATCTCAGTTCCTTACAATATGGCAGCTGGCTTTTCCCAGAGCAAGTGATTAAAGAGAGAGTGTGGTAGAGGCCAAAATTGTCTTTTATGATCTGGTCTTGAAAGTTATACTCCTTCATTTCCACCACATGCTATTCACTGGGAATGAGTCACTAAGCTTATCCCACACTCAAGAGGGGAGGGATTAAGCTTCATATCCTGAGGAAAAGAGTATCCAAGAATTTGTGGATAGTACTTTAAAACCACAACACCCCCTCTTGAATGGATTCTACGCCCTGCAGTTACATTAATTTTTTTTTTTTTTTTTTTTACAAACAAATCCCATCTCTATTCTGATTAACCTGTCAGTGGTATCTCATTGATTGAAGGCAAAAACTCAACATCTTTGGTCCTGTTGTGGCCACTGCCCTCATTCTGGTGTCATCTCTCATTCTCCCTGGGCCCTCTGCTTCCGGCCACACTGCTCTGCTTTCATTTCCTCCGATACGTCAAGCTCCTTTTTGGTTTGGAGCCTTTGCTTTTCCTGTAATCCAGGATGATCTTCCTCTTTCTTTCACTTCTTCACCCTTCAGTCCTGGGTTTAAAGAAGCTTCTCTGACTCATTAGCCCTCACCAACTGCCCAGCGACAAGTTCTCATTGTAGCCAGTACTTTTTACCCATGGCACCAATCACCAGTTGAAGTTATTTATTCATCTGGTTATTCGGTTAGGGCTGTAAGGGTCTGTTTCTGTTTTGTTCATCATTGAATTCTATTGTGTGGTCCAGTGTATGGCTGGTGTTAGTGCTCAGTAAACATGTCTGTACTGAACAGGTTATTAGGGAAGAAGGATGAATTGCTGGAACAGGTTTCTCTGTTGCTTTGAGACCCAAATTAAGAGGCGAGCAAGGACATCTCTTTCTCTAATTTTAAATAATGATCAAAAGAAAAACATACCATGAGTGTGCATAAAATGGAATGTGCCAATTATGGGGACACCAACAGGGAAGAAAATTAGAGGAAAACAAGGAAAAGATACATGTCCTCAGAACTCTGCTGCTATGGCTCAGATCTGGCTAGGTCAGCAAAGAGATATAGTCCTAATCTTAATAGCATTAAACTGGCAAAGCCTTGTGTCTGAAACTTTGGAATATATCTACACATCGAGGTGACTCTGAAGGTGGGAGGATCATTATTCTCAGAGATTTCCATTCTGATGGTTTGCACCATCAACCACCACCTGCAGCCTCATCACCTACAAAGCTGACCAGGAGGGTGAACATGTGCTAGTCTCTGAGCTGTCCCCCATAGGCAAAGGCAGTACTTGATCAGAAGTACCTGATCATCTTTGCAAACATTCATCTTCTTTGCAAATATTTCAAGTGTGAAGCTCCTGGTGAGAATCATCCCAGGATTTGAGGTGCTTCTGCAATGGGAAGGGGTATCCGGGTAAGAGCTGGAAATCTTCTCCTGCTACTGTGTTGTCAAACCCTCTGCACTCATAGAGACTAACATGCCTGCATTTCAGAGTCCATTCACAGAACTTAAAAGAGACAAAAATAGTTTGTTGGGAAACTGTTTTTGGCAAAGCTGCTGCTAAGAACAAAAACAAATTCAATGTTTCTCCCATTATGGTGTCCCTTGCTCAGACCCTTTAAAGCCTTTTCTACTGTGTCCAAGCCTGAAAGCTTCTAGTGATCTGATGGAGCCTCTCTAACCGGGTGCTTGTAGTTCATCTTCTTTTTCATTAAAAATAGTATGCTCATCAGCCCGACAGCCTCGGGAATCTATATGGAACATGTTTATAAAGAAGACTTTTGTGATTATTAGCATTATACAAAAGCCTCAGAGACCAGCCCCAGGTTCTTCAAGCTGTGGTTCCATAGGTGAGCACTTGCTGTCACAAGGCATAAATCACTGCTGCTGGGGTGTCCACAGGGTCCTGAGAAGGCTGTCCCTTTACTCAGCCCAGGCTATTCAGGTCAGAGGAGCCTTTAAAGAATGACTTGCTGAGGTATCCCTACAAAAAATCACAGCCATTCATTTTGGGTTGCAACTGCAGGGAAGCAATTCTCTTCAAAGTTAAAAAAAACAAGCAAAAACCATATATATACATATTTATACACACACACGCACACACATATGAAACACATATCATGTGAGCAAGGGGCACTGGTGGTGTGACGATTAAGTGCTAGGCCGCTAACCAAAAGCTTGGCAGTTCAAACCCACTCATTGGCTTTGCAGGAAAAAGACCTGGTGATTGGCTTCTGTAAAGATTACAGTCAAGAAAAGCATATGAGCAGTTCTACTCTGTTATATGGGGTCACTATGAGTTGGAACCAACTCACCAGTACCCAACAACGACAACTGTATGTATAAATATATAAAAATATATATATATGGAGCCCTGGTGGTGCGGTCAGCTGCTGACTGAAAGGTTGGCAGTACAAACCCACCAGCTGCCCTGCAGGAGAAAAATGTGGCAGTCTGCTTCTGTAAAGATTACAGCCTTGGAAACCTTATGGGACAATTCTATTCTGTCCAATAGGGTCTCTATGAGTCGGAATCAACTTGATGGCAAAGGGTTTGGTACATACACACACACACACACACACACACACACATGCATGAAGCACCTATCATGTGTAGCACATGATAGGTATTTTATACATAGAGGGTCTATTTTAATACCTGCAGCAATCTATAAGGAACATGTAAGTTTCTCATTTTATAGTTGAAATAAGTCACTGAAGTACAGAGAGACTAAATGACAAAAAAAAATGACAAGTCACACAAAAATGAGAAAGTAGGTCTGTCTAAATCCAGAGCTTCTCCTCTTCCTACCACAATGTCTAACCTATTAATATAAATTGAGTTTGCGTGAGTGCTCCCTTGAGAGTCTTATCCCAAACTAGGCAGGTAGAGTAGTTGGAAAGAAGGCAAAGGGTCAGCAGACTGGGGTTTTGTGCAGTGTCTCCCACTCTGATGTGCTTGGTGATCTCATGGGCTAGTATCTTCATAGTTAGGTTGGTTAACCTGCTGTAGGAAGACTTAGAGCACGTTATACATCAAGCAACCAATGTGTCAAGAACTAAGAAAAAATAATGTTGCACAAGGATAAGCATGGCAGGAAGAGAACCAAATTAATTTCAAGTGCTGCCAGATGAAAAAATAAATCTCAGCAATTGATACCACATGCCAACTGTTACGTGCTAGAGAACAAGAGTAAGTGGCTTTGAGTTAAACCTGACTAGACTGATTAATAGAAACCATCAAGTAATTGCCTACTAATAGCAGCTGCCTAAAAGGCACTGGAATGTTCATGAGGAAGTCTCAGTTCCCTCCAGGTCAGGAACCTCAAAGAAAGATTTTGTGACTATATTAAGTATATTTCACTACAGTTTTTAATTACTACATTTAAAGAGGACTGATTCATACATGCTTCTTTGTCATCTCCTCCCTCTTTCTTTTCCTCCTCCTCTGTCTTCTTTTAATAAAGAGGAGCCTAATCTGAGTCTAAAAACTCTGCTGGCATAGTGGTTAAGTGCTACGGCTGCTAACCAAAAGGTGAGCTGTTTGAATCCACTGGGCGCTCCTTGGAAACCATATGGGGCAGTCCTACCCTGTTCTATAGGGTCTCCATGAGTCAGAATCGACTTGACAGCAATGTTTTTTTTTAGTCTTAATCCGAGTCCTAGAATAAATGTGATTTTAACTAGATTATGCAACCATTTCTGTAGAGGATTTACTCCTCTAGGCATATTTAAATGAAAGAAAACAGTAACATTTTTTCTAAGAATACTAGAACTTGGTTAATTTGCACCCAGATGAAGCCTCCTCAGCTAACTGAAAGTTTTTCCCTTTCCTTATTAGAGAAAGAGGCAATTCACAGGACAATTTGCTCATGTTACTCAAACTACAAAATCTTACTGAGCACCTCCTATGTACACCAGCTGTACAAAGTTCTTTAGAGACAATGCAGATGTTTAAGCCATAGTACAAGCTGCAATCTACTAGTTATTTGATTCAGTTAGAAACAAATAGTAGAGAAATAAATGTCTTGAGTTCAGAGAAAGATAAAAAGACAATTAGAGAAAAGGATCTAAAAAGATTTTATGGAAGGGGGGGCATGATCTTGTTCTTAAATGATCAATAGAGAAATAAGAGGATCCCTTTCCAAGTAGGGAGGCAGTATAAACAAAGTCCTGGCGGGACCAATGGGCAAAGCATATTTAGAGCACAGGTCAAATGGACATCCCAAAACCTAAGTATATACTTAAGCCCAATTCAATTCAATAAATACTTATCTTGTCCCCTGAGGGGACTATAAGTGAAGTCTCACACATAGTCCCTGCCCAAAAGGAACTTAAAATCTGCTGGATAGGATCACACACATGTTCTGCATGCTTACTTAATAATATGGTAGTATATAAAAAAAAAAAAAGGCTCCAAAATAAGTGGTGCCTAAAATGAGTGCAGCAAAAATATGGAGAAGTTGGGTTCCTCTGGGGGAATGATTGTAGGGAGATAGGTTCAAAAGGAGTTGGGGCTAGAGCTAGGATTTAATTTGGGACCTGTAGAATCAGTCAGTTTGGACAAGTGATGATAAAACAGAAGGATATTTCAGGCAGAGAACTAATACATGGAAACAGACTGAGGACTATACTTAATAAATTCAAGGGACAATAGGAAGATCTATAACAGTGTGTGATTTATTCTTTCATAAATGGTTTTACCAAATACTCATTGAGCTCCTGTTATGTTCTAGGCAATTGAGCTAGATTCTGGGTATACAGTGGTAAGTATTATTACATGACCCTTATTCTCATGTGCTATGAGTCGGAATTGACTGGACGGCACTGGGTTTTGGATTTTTTTACTCTCATGCAGTTTAGACACTACTGGGGAGAGAGACACACTAAATTAAACAAATAAATAGAAGTTGTACTAAGTGCTATGAAGGAAAAGAACAACATGACAAACAGTAACAGTTAGGAGAAGGGGAAAATAGGGTGGTCAGGGTGGCTTCTCTAGGAGGCATCATTTAAGGGGAGAATGGAAGAATGAAAAGGTACCAGTAATGTAGGGAATAGGAGCAGGAATGTCGCAAGCAGAAAGAATGGCCTTCACAGGTAACTATGCTGTATTGGGAGTTAGTGTCAATGAAGAACTAAAAAGGATCAGCGTGGCTAGAGCAGAATGGGCAAGGGGGAGAGTGGAACAAGATGAGGTTGGTGAGATCGGCAGGAGCCAGAACATGCAGGCCTTTGGAAGTCCACAGAACAGACTCTGGATATTACCCAAAAAGCAACGGGAAATTTTGGAATGGGATTAAGCATGGAGGTAGCATGATTCGATTACGTTTTTTAAAAGATCAAATTAGCTAATATGAGGAAGCTAGACTGGAGGAGGAAAAGAGTACATTTAGGGGTAGAAGGAACCAGGGTGAAGTTTGAAACTATGAAGGGACTGATGTTATTCTACTTGGAAGCTAACAAGTTAGGCTGTCATAGGCACACATCCCAAGACCCCTGGTTCAGGAAACAGCCCTTTTGTATATTCACCAAGCATCTGCATTAGTTTCCCACACCCCAATACCCCACAAGTGACACAATGAAAGCCAGATGTATGTGCAAATGCAGTGGGGTTTGCATCACAGGAGAGGAACTCCAAAGTTATGCAACTCTGAGCTTATATATATGCTGCTGGCACACCTACCCAGCCTTCATTCCAGAAAGAGTGAGAGAAAAGTTTGTCTGGAATGTAAACCAATCCTCTCATCTGAGAAGGCTTGAAGCAATACACTATCTCAAACTTCCAAGATATGTTTACCATTCAGTCATTCTTTAGCCAGAAGCTTGTGTTCTTTGCTGAGAAAGCCTTCATCATGAAGAAAGCTGAAAATATTCGTAAAATATGTATACAGAGCCTCTCCCAAGTGGCTGTCTTCTCAGTGTTTGGGAAGACGCAAGACATATGAAGCCCAAATTATGCTATGACACAGCTAACGTTCTCCCTGGATAAAATAGACTTATAAGATTTAGCTAGGGATTATCTTTGGCAACGTAATGAGGCTTTCAAGTCCCTGGGGCTTAAAAAAAAAAGCAGCGATTTTCTGGCTTGGCAGAAATTCTTTGTTTATATATATAAAGAAATTCCTGCTCGATTCTTTCTGTAGCATAGGTTATTTATAAAACTATGCAAAACACGAAAACAACTAATGACACGTAGTGTCAAGAGACTAGACAAACAAGGTTGAACTAGTCATCAGTAAGAATTCTAGAATTGAGACAGGAAGATGAGCAAAAACCCAGGTCACAGAGATTTAATTTTTTTTTCTTTAAATTGTGGTACAAATATACACAACAAAACATTCACCAACACTACAGTTTCTACACACACAATTCAAGGACATTGATTAAATTTTTCATGTTATGCAAGTCTTATCCTTATCTTTTTTCTAACTATTCCACCACTATTAACATAAACTCAGTGTCTCCCAAGCAAGAACTTCCCCTTCTTCCCTTCCTCTTACCCCTGGTAACCAACCACTAAGAAAAGTTTTTTCATATATTTGCTTATTTCATATAAGTGAGATCATACAGTGTTTGTCCTTTTGTGACTGACTTATTTCACTCAGCATAATGTTTTCAAGGTTCATCCATGTTGTGGCAAGTAGCAGGACTTCATTTCTCCTTATAGCTGAATAATATTCCATTATATGTATGCATCAGTGGAATATTATTCATCTCTACATTGTATGTGTGTATCTCCCATGCATCTGTCAGTTTGTTGTACTGTGGGGCCTTGTGTGTTGCTGTGATGCTGGAAGCTATGCCATGGGTATTCAGATACCAGCAGGGTCACCCATGGTGGACAGGCTTCAGCTGAGCTTCCAGACTAAGACAGACTAGGAAGAAGGACCTGGCAGTCTACTTCTGAAAAAAATTAGCCAGTGAAAACCCTGTGAATAGCAGTGAACATTGTCTGATATAGTGCCAGAAAATGAGGCCCTCAGGTTGGAACACATTCAAAATACAACTGAGGAAGAGCTGCCTCCTCAAAGTAACATTGACCTTAATGATGGGGATGGAGTCAACCTTTCGGAAACTTCATTTGCTGATGTGGCAGGACTCAAAATGAGAAGAAACAGCTGCTAAAACATTTATTAATAATAGGAATGTGGAATGTACAAAATACGAATCTAGGAAAATTGGAAATCATCAAAAATGAAATGGAATGCATTAAAGATCAATATTCTAGGCATTAGTGAGCTGAAATGGACTGGTATTCACCATTTTGAATTGGACAATCGTGTGGTCTACTATGCCGGGACTGACAAATTGAGGAGGAATGGCATTGCATTCTTCCTCAAAAAGAGCATTTCAAGATCTATACTGAAGTTCAACATTGTCAGTATATCCATATACCTACAAAGAAGACCAATTAATACAATTATTACTCAAATTTATGCACCAACCACTAAGGCCAACCTTTTGAGGAAACACCGAAATATTTTCCACAGTAGCTGTGCCATTTTGCATTCACACCAGTAACGGATGAGGGTTCCAATTTCTCCACATCCTGTCTAATACCTCGTGTTTTCCTTGTTTTTGAACATTGAACAGAGATTAACATTTGACATTATAGTAGGATAATGGCACTTTGAGACCAATAGGGTGACTACTAGGCATATTTCTGTCCTAGTCCAATCCACATGTCAGTATTTAGAGCCCTAGAATGATAGTTTTTTTTTTTTTTTTTTTTTGTTACTAGGAATTTGCTTACAGCTAAGCAGGATATAACCAATAGTTCATCGGATGTTTATTATTGTACTTTTGCGCTACATCTGTGGAAAGAGATGACAAAGAAGCTCAATATCATCAGTCAGAACAAGGCCAGGGCCCAACTGCCGAACAGACCATCAATTGCTCACATGCGCATTCAAGTGGAAGCTGAGGAAAATTAAAACAAAACCACGAAAGCCAAAATATGACCTTGAGTGTACCCCACCTGAATTTAGAGACCATCTCAAGAATAGATTTGCTGCATTGAACACTAACGATTGAATACCAGATGAGTTGTGGGATGACATCAAGGACATCATATGTGAAGAAAGAAAAAGGTCATTAAAAGACAGGAAAGAAAGAAAAGACCAATGTGGATGTCAGAAAAAACTCTGAAACTTGCTCTTAAATATACAGTAGCTAAAGTGAATGGAAGAAATGATGACGTAAAAGAGCTGCACAAAAGATTTTAAAGGGTGGCTTGAGAAGACAAAGTAAAGTATTATAATTATATATGCAAAGACCTGGAGTTAGAAAACCAAAAGGGAAGAACACCCTCAATATTTCTGAAGTTGAAAGAACTGAAGAAGGAATTCAAGCCTCAAATTACATTTTTGAAGGATTGTATGGGCAAAATATTGAACGATGCAGGAAGCGTCAAAAGAAGATGGAAGGAATACACAGAGTCAGTGTACCGAAGAGAAATGGTCAACGTTCAACCATTTCAGTAGGTAGCATATGACCAAGAATCGATGGCATTGAAAAAAAGAAGTTCAAGCTGCACTGAAGACATTGGTGAAAAACAAGTCTCCAGCAATTGGTGAAATATCAACTGAAATGTTTCAATAAACAGATGCAGCACTGTAGGCACTCACTTGTCTATGCCAAGAAATTTGGAAGACAGCTACCTGGCCAAACAACAGGATGTGGAGATTATAGAACAATGATTGTAAGGATGGTGCAGGACTGGGCAGTGTTTCGTTCAGCTGTGCATTGAGTTGTTATGAGTTAAAATCTTTTGGGCAGCACATAACAACAACAACATTGTGCAATGGACACATCTCTTTATATTTATTGCACATTTAGAAGATAAGAGCTCTTGTTAGCTCTCTCAGAAAAGAAACATCAGTCATTTAAAAAGTTGGCAAGTTTTCTAGCAGTATTCTATCAGGATTCATGACTTTTCCATGAAGCTGTCTTTAACACATCACCTATCAGCTTCTATGACACTACCTATATGAAAACATCCCAAAAGCAGTTGTTGGTAAAGGCTCTGGGGTCTAATTAACCTAAAAGTGTCAGGTTTTCAAATTTACTCCAGCCTGAAGATTCTAGGCAATCTCATATGTTTAGGATACAAAAATGAGTAAGAACAAGTCCTTACCCTCTAGCACCTCAACATTTCTCTGCATCACAAGATAGTGCTAGTTTGAGCTAGAAGCAGTAAGTGGGCTGGAAAATTCCAAACAAAAATTATTCAGGGCTTTCTGTAGTAGATGAGATCTAGCCTATCGGAAAATCATTTCCTGGGTAAAAAGATTTTGCTAGAAGGAATGAGATTGTGCACTGCCTTAAACTAATTGTAGTTTTTCAGTCCTATATCTGTTATGCTAAAATTAAAAACTTTACCCAGTAAATTTCTTATTGATTTAAAACAGTCAGCCTGTTTAAAGCAACAGTTTAACACTAGTTTTAAAGAGCGTATGGAACTTTTAATAGCCTTTGGTAACCTTGAAGGATCAAAAGTCTTAAAAATGGTAATGTTTTGTCCATTGTGTTATTTGAAGATAAAAAGAGAAAAGTAAAAAATGTGTCCTATAAATCAGAAAAAAAAAAAAGTGATTAGTGAAATAACAGGGGAAATCCAAATGATGTTGGTAGTTTAATTAATAACACTGTACTAATGCCAATTTCAAGAAGCCCTGGTGGCTGAATGGTTAAGCACTTGGCTGCTAATCAAAAGGTTGGCAGTTTGAACCTACCAGCCACTCCATGGAGAAAGATGTGGCAGTCTGCTTCCATAAAGATTTACAGCCTCGGAAATCTATGGGGCAGTTCTGCTCTGTCTTTTAGTGTCCCTAAGAATCGGAATTGACTTGAAGGCAGTGGATTTGGTTCTGATTTGGTTTGGTTTTGGTTTAATGACAAATTTCATGATTATATAAAATGTTAACGTTAGGGAAATCTGGATGAAGAGTATGTGGGAACAGTCCGTACTAATTTTGCAACTCTTGTAAAACTAAAATTATTTCAAAAGAAAACTACTGAAGAAAAAATAATGCATATCCCAAATTATTGTTCAAAGCTCTCTATCTTTTCTCGCATCTTTGTATAAGTGTAAGAGCACTCAAACTGATGCATCCAGAATTGACCAGATAGATACAGGCATTATCAGGCCATCATTTTCCTAAGTAAGCGCACAAAAGTCGAGGCTTCCAGTGGGTCTTTCTGAAGAGAAATGTCCTACTAGAAACTGTGCTGGTTAAGATTGTGTGTCAGCTTGGCTGGGCCATGATTCTCAGTGTTTATATGTGATCACTCCCAAGATTGAAGGTGCTGTGAGGAGCCAATCAATTAAAAAGGAGTTTCCTTGGGGGTGCGGCCTGCATCTGAATATAAGCAGATGTTCTAGTTTTTCTGCTTACTCTGGATCCTGTGGCTGCCTCCTGTTCATCTGACCTCGTGCTCTTGGAACTTGAGCTATCAGTTTACCTTCATCGATCTTCACAGCCTGAGAGCGGAAGTCCTGCTCTCCGACCTGCCGATCTTGTGTTTGCTGGCCACTGTGGCTACGCTACGTGTGAATTGAGAGAAGCCTCTATCCTGATTCACTAACTTGGGATGTTCCAGCCTCTGCAATTGCATGAGCCATTTTCTTGATATAAATCTCTTTCTATATATGTTTATATGCTTCACTGGTTTTCCTTCTCTAGAGAACCCAGCCTAAGACAGAAACAAAAATGTATAATTCCCTATGAAAGCAGAGGTACAGGAATGCTTAGGATTCTTTTATTCCCTTGCTTTTCAATTTATCCATCAACAAACACATCCTTTATGAACAGAAAGTTAAATGGCATTCTAGAGGGTGTAGAGTTATAGCCAAAAGTGACATGCCTACAGTCAGAAAATGTCAGAAAATATCTTTACAAGTTAAAAATATCACACAATACATTATGTTTTATATTATTTACTTGCTTATTGAATCCCCCCAAGCTTTCTTATAAAGTTGATGATTCCAGTAATTTCTTAAAAAACTGTTAGGTGATTGTACCATGTTGATCCAAGAACCTTGTTTAATCCTCGATAGGGCACTATGAAATTTGATGGCGTGAAAGAGGTTGATTGTAATTTGAGGAGAAGACGCTCTGTCTCAGGAAGGTGAGGTTCAGAAAGTTGATGAAATTTGCTCACTATCTATAATCATCAACTGAGTGAAGATGAACCACTGTGTGTCTGTGTGTGTTTGTGTCTGTGTGTATGCGTACGAATGGGAGGTCTTGGACATGTGGAACACCACCGTCATGGATTGAATTATGTCCCCCCCTGCCAAATGTGTGTATCAATTTGGCTGGGCTGTGATTATAATTTCATGTTAAAGAGGGTTAGGGTGGGATTGTAATACCCTTACCCAGGTCATATTCCTGATCCAATGTACCGGGAGTTTCCCTGGGGTGTGGCCTACACCATCTTTTATCTCTCAAGAGATAAAAAGGAAAGGGAAGAAAGGAGAGAGTTGGAGACCTCATACCGCCCAGAAAGCAGTACCAGTAGCAGAGGGTGTCCTTTGGAGCCGGGGTCCCTGCATCTGAGAAGATCCTAGTCCGGGGGAAGATTGATGATAAGAAGGCTGACAGAGAGAGAAAGCCTTCCCCTAGAGCTGGCACCCTGAATTTGGACTTCCAGCCTCCTATGCGCTGAGGAAAAAAACTTCTCTTTGTTAAAGCCATCCACTTGTGGTATTTCTGTTATAGCAGCACTAGATAACTAAGACAACCAGTCTCACTTTTCCAGCCACAGGATCATTCAGTCAGGGAAGCTTCCATCCCAGGTAGTTCCTCAGGAACATTCCCTTTCATCTTTTTATGTTTCCTGTCTCTCTGTGTGTACATGTGTGCATGTGTGTTTGGTCTTACTCTGTTTTTTCTTCATATGGGGATGGAAACCTTTTCTAATATACCAAATTCATTCAATTTAACAATCCATGCGGCTGGATGCATTTTAAGTTGCTTTTTCTTTCAGCCACCGTTTAGCTTGTTACACTGATAAGACATCAGTAATGCAGTCTGAAATGCTGAATGAAAATATGTACCCTCCAGAGTCCCGCTTCTGTCAGGTCTATAAAGCACAAGGTGAAATGAATTCAATCTGATGACTTCAGGCAGTACAGAAAAGAGTGCAACTTATTATAAGAAATACCAAATCCAAGTTCCATTTATATAATCAAAGGGAGGCCAGTTTGAATTATTTAGATAGTTCCCAAATTTATGAATTGGTTTGGCTTAATCATCTAACCCAACATTTATTACTCAGATACCATTTCCATAATCATTCAGGAAGGTCAAGGTTTGTTTACCTGCTTGTTTTTCTGTTTAAAATTAGCACCAAAAAAACTGTTCTACTGAGTATTCTATCAATTAATTAGAACTGCAATTCAAGGCACACCGATATAAATTGTAATTGGTCAGATGGGCTAAAAATCACATAACTATTAAATTGCACACTCATGCTCTAAAGATTGGAATAGGAAATCTGACATACTTATGTGTCTGGTATATAGTTATCTTTGTTACGATAGCTTCAAAAAAAAATCATGTTTATTCCCATAAACAAGGCAATAAAAATCAAATCAGCCTGTCTGAAAAAGAGCTTTATAGCAGGTTTGGCCAGCTCCTGGATAATTCCAGGAATGACACCACATTGGAACCTCCAGATCTCAAGCTTCCAAGAATCATTATACAGATGCATTCAGTGGGGCATGTTAGTAAAATTATGAAGGAGGTTTTGGTAATGTGGTGCTATGCCATTTTAGAATTGTTATTTAGCTCCAATTTTGTCACAAGGTAACAATGTTTCCTCTGTTTTTTCACTGATTCCCTGTTGAATTCATTTCTAAACTTTTTAAGAAGAAATCTCAAAATGTAGTTTGGCAAGTTTAAAATTTACTCATTTTCATGGGTTATAAGTTTAACCTGAATTGTCTTTGCAACATTATATTATCCAAATTCTAGCACACAATTGAAAGGAAATTGTTAGATTTACCTACTCTTCATGGAATATTAATGTATTGGATCCTCTGGGTTTCTCTTGAGTCCTTAGGAAAAGGAAATGTGAATTTCAATCAGACTGCAATGACAGGTTTTCAAAATTTTTTGCTATTTGGTGTTTATTCCTTTGCCTGGTATAGTATTTAAAATTGCTTTTGGAAAGCTAAACACAAAAAGCCAAAAGTCCCTCACTCTGCTTTTTAACAGTGATGCCACAAAGAAAACAGTGCAGTTTCTGAAATATGAGGGCAGAAAAAAAATCCCAGTGATGGAAAATTAAAGCTAAACCATAATTATCAACTTTGATTTTGTAGTCCAAATATCCCTTCTTCCCTCTGCCACCCAAATATCCCTAATCAAACCATGATAGAGTGTTGGTTATCAGATAGCTTATAAAAGATCTTGGGTATTCAACCTCAGAAAAGTTATTAATGGGTGAGAATTTATGTATCAAACTGTCACCAACCAACCAACTCATTGCTGTCAAGTCGATTCCAATTTATAGTGACCTTAAAAAAAAAAAAAAAAGTTTTTTTTTTTTTTATAGAATAGAATAGAACTGCTCCATAACATTTCCAAGGAGCAACTGGTGGATTCAAACTGCTAACCCTTCGGTTAGCAGCCAAAAGCTTAACCACTGCACCACCAGAGTTAATTTCTATTGGGCAGAGCACTTCCTTTCTCCCCTCCTCTGACTCTTCGGAAAATATTTTCCATATTCTATATGCACCTGATTGGGAGTCAGTTATGCTTCCCAGTCAAATTTTTCTTTACCCCAAATGTCCTAGGTCTGGTCAGTTATAATATTCCATTCCCCTGGACATATTTATTAGAACAGAGACAAGCGTATGACCCAAGCAGGGCCAATGAGAGTCTTGCCCTGAGATTGATGTATAGCTGTAGGGAAGACTGCTGCCTTATTTCACTAGGTTGTCAAGCCGGGACAATGTAAAGTAGTAGTTGAAAGTGGTCATCTTCTCTGGCTACACAGAGGAAGCTGTCTGCAACAAGAAATAAAAAGGCCATTGTGCAGAGAGAAGAGACAAACAGAAAAAAAAAAAAAAAAGGTGGTGAAAGAGACTATTAAAGAGAAGAATTGAAATTTTAGATCCAGTCAAGTCTGATGGTCTCATCCTTGGACTTTCTGGTTAAGTGTGCTCATACATTATTTTTAGCTTAAGTTGGTTTAAATTATAACCAAGAGGGCTCTGACCAATACACAAACTATGTGCCTATGTTAAATAAGCATTCTCTTTATTGAGGGCCCTACTCACAAACTGAAAGGAGTCTGTTAAAGTGGTAGTTTGTCCTCATTGACAAAGTGTACAGCTTTGGGAGAGTTTACAGAGAGCTGTGGTGAGGATTAAGATACCTGATCTCCATCTGAAGTGGTCATGGAGATCAGTGGAATGGCAATGTTACAGCTAGATAGCCATCTCTCGATATAAATCCACAATATCATAGAAAGGTCAAGCCTGTAACACAGCTTGAACTTTAAACTTTTAAGAGCCTAAGTCAATAGATAATACATGCAGGCTACAAGTTAAATGAGATGGAATCATTCCATTCCAAGTAGCAGTTCTAGCACACAGAATGCTGGGTTTCTGATAAGACCCTTTCCTACACAAAGTCTAAAAGAGAAACACAGAATGTCTGCAAAGTGTGATGGAAGATAAGATGCAAAATAAGATCTGGAACAAACAAGTCCTAGGGCACTATTAAGACTCCTACTAATACAGACCTTATGTAACCTCTAAGAAATCAGCCAACCTCTGATTTCACAATATATACACCACATGAGTGCTGAGGTTGCGTATTTAGCAAACAAAGCTGTTATGATAGTTATTTTGCTAATTAAGAAAGAAAACGGGGCCTCCAAAAGGCAAAGGATGGCACCTGGGCCCCAGAGATGGATTATGCCTCCTGTCCCCTGCCCCACATACCCTGCGTCACAGCATGGTCTCCTGTTATAACACACCTTACCTAATGTCCTAATATAACATCACATATCACAATGTCCTGGAGATGAGGGATGGATTGTATTGTACTTGTCATAAATTTAACAGGAAAACAAACATGAGAAGACATAGAAATAGCTACATAATCTTGGAGGAGGATTCATATTGCAATATGTGATAGTGTAAACTGAAAAATATTTTTAAGATACAAATTTAAAATAAAGGAAAATGAGGGGCCTCACCTCACGGAGTGACCAACCACTGTCATTACAGACTATGTCCTTCTCATCTACTTCTAGTCATTCCATGTCTCCACTCAGAGGGTCTCTGTGTTAGCCCTATTAGGGAAGTCAAAGCTTTCCCATTCTCTAGCCAACTGTACTAACTACAGAACTGTAACACTGAAAAAAACTCAGATTTGGGCAAAAAAAAATCATTTTTTTCCTGTGACTCACATATTATCTTAGATACTCTGGATCCACAGAACAACCAACCAAACACTAAATCTCTTAGCCATTCTAGCAAATTAAGCATTGGTAATCTCACCTTATATATGTTCATAATAGCCCAACTTCCTCTACACAGATAGATGTCCTGTTAAACAACTGCCTTATACATGGAAGCTTTTGTTCACAGTACAGAGTTATATAGCATTTTGTTGTTTCAACAAGGTGCCTCTTCTTTCAGCCAACCACAGGTCCCTAACAAGATGCCCAATCTATCTGACTATGACATTGAAGGAATTCTACTTCGGGGATTCACTATACTATGATTTCAGGAGTAGTCCCTCCTGAAATCAAACCTAAATTCTACGTTCCCACTTAAAGCAAAGTTTAGCTGCAGAAGGCTTTGTCTTCCTTTTCCTAAACCTTCTCAGGATTTCTGTGTGGAAATAATCCCCACAGGCTTATTGTTCTCAGCATTTACTCGTGTTTATGGATTTTTTTCCCAATTTCCACACACATTTTCCATATCCTGCTTTCTTTGAAAAGTAGAATATTTTAGGTTTGTATAGTGTGGAGCGTAATGTAATAATTATTTCACAGTTCCCACAAACTTTCCTTCAAGTGGGCCCCCAGACTCTGCTCCTGAACTGCAAAGTAGTTTGAGTTGCCTGTGGTCCAACTGGACTTTAAGATTCTTCCTTGCCTCCCCCTCATATGGCCAGATGCCCACCCCCTGACCCTCATCTTGTATGGATTCTCTTTTTTTCTTTCTTTTTTCCTTTGTGCTTTTAGATTGGTTGGTTCTTATACTATATATATTCTGACCATTTTGCCTGGTCATTAATGCTCGGTTTAATTCTAACCCTTTCCACTGCGAAGCTAATGATATGTTTTCTCTTTTATCTCAGAAGATACATTATTTTCATCCTGACATCAAATGTCTTAAATCAACAGCCACTTCTGAAACCGAAAGTAAAAGAAGTAAAAACCTAAGGCAAACAAAACCCCACTGACAGAAATAACAATGCAAGGGTCAAAAGATTGACTCTCCTGTTTGAACATCTCATCTTTCTATTTTCCCCTTATACTGGAGTCTAATTTGTTTTCCTTAAACAGGTGGTAGAGCTTTTCACACTTAGTGTGAATATCGTCAAACACTGTGATTACAGCTTCATAGTTTACATATATGATTTCATTTAACATTCATAATTTTGTTAAGTAGACCTCAAGCAAAGGAGCCCTGGTGGCACAGTGGTTAAGAGCTCAGTTGCTAAAAGGGACAGTGGTTTGTGCCCACCAGCTGCTCCATGGGAGAACAATGTGGCAGTCTGCTTCCATGAAGGTGATAACCTTGGAAGCCCTATGGGGCAGTTCTATGCTGTCCTATAAGGTTGCTACGAGTTGGAATTGACTCAATGGCATACAGAAACAACAAACAGCCAGACCTCACACAAGAATTCATTTATTCATTAATTCAAAAAAATATGCATTGAAAACTCACAATATGCCAGAGGAAGGGACAGTAAACAGGCCAGCTGTTTGAGTTTCTCTGTGAAAAATGGATTAGAGGTGCAAGAGAAGCTATAGGTAGAACAGTTAGAAAGCTGTCAGAGTTGAGGTGCAAAATGACTGCAATACGATTAGATTGGTATAGTTAGTGGTGCTGAAGGAAAAGAACACAGGTTGATTTGAGATATATAGGATGTGAAATATATGTTCTATGCTGATGGGTTGGCTTTGAAGTTTGGTCAGAATGTGAGGTTCAAAGTGGGAAGTGTCAAGGAACTCTTAGGTTTCCGGAAGTGTCACTGGGTGGATAAGGGTGCCATTCTGAAATTAAGAAACAGTGGAAGAGAATGTTTAGAGGAAATACGTCATGAGTTTGGTTTTGGACAGGTTGAGTTTGAGGTACATTTGAAAGATCCCAGAGGAGATATGAAATAGGCAACTATACAGATCTGGAAGTCAGAGGAGTGGTCTTTGCTAGAAATACAAACATGGAAATTGTCAAAGTATGGGAATAAAAGCCTTGAAAGTAATTTTGGTCATCTGGTGTGAGGCTCTAGAATGATAGAGAGGAGACCCTAGAAAAGAGCCTCCAGGAAAAGAAACCGTCAAAAGAGACTGAGAAGACATATGACCATAGAGCTAGGAGAAATCCTGGGAGACTGTGGTAAAAGAAACACTATAAATATAGAAGAAGGAATGAAGAGCCAATGTGGCTAATGATGCTAAGACATCATTTAAGAGTTTGTTATATTTATGGACATGAACTGAAAAAAATATTTTCATGACATCAGTTTTAGAAAATGAGAAGGAACGGGTAATAGAGTAGAATGGCTGAAGTAATAATGTATCAGTCACCTTCTAAGTGCTTCATAGGTAACCTTATTTAAATTCTCACAGTGAGAAGTAAGATGATTGCCCAAGCTCATGCAATTCTATGAGGCAGCAGAGCTAAAACTAAAACTCCAGTTTTAAAAAGGTATCTGGTTGAGTTTTGTTGTTATTTTATTTTATTTTTTGGTATTTAAGATGCTTCTTGAAAAAGGAAACAGAACAAATTTGCAAGTTATTTTTAAAATATTCAATAAAAGGAAGTAAATCTCTATAGCCTTTATTTTTGGGTCTTCTCGGTTTCATTTTTTGATAATACATGACATATTTAAAAAGGGTTATTATAAAAAGCACCTGAAGCCTGCCTCATTCCTACCTCATTTCTACTCTAAAGAGGAAAACACTCTTAGCTCTTCTAGCTGTGAGATTGCAGTTGGTTATGTCGTATTTATTTTCATTTTTCTAAATAATATGCTACTACTACTCATTCTGACTTTATAAGTTTTGGATATTAACTATGCACTTCACGTTATGGTAGATATAACTCAATTACACCGGCCCATTTCCCCTTCTCGTCCCTACCCAATAAAACTATATCATAATTTTGGCTACAGAAAATCATGTTATATATAAATGTAACTATGTAAATATTGTTCAGTAGAGGCAAATGTTGTATTATGTTTATATTTTCCCTTAAGGTAACAATCACCTTATTTTAACTTACATGCTTTTTTATAAAGCTATCCTAAAAAGGATAGGTTCATAGTTCACTAAAGTCACCACAAACCAATCACCGGTGTTTTCAAAATGCTCAAGTTTGTCGACTAAGTCCTTTAATTTCCCAAAGCTTTATCTCCCAGGAGCCTCTATTTCTTGTGGCAGCATTTTTATTCCTAGTTATGTTTTCATTCTCACTGCATCTACTTTGTGTCTTCCAGCTTCCCCTAGAGATGTACTCTCTTCTCAGTCTCTCATCCCACCTTCTTTCAAATGTAATCTATTATGAAAGGATGCATGGTAATGTGGCCTCTATTCCAGGTCATTAGATGCCTCAACAGTTAAGTGTAAGAATTTGTTCCCTAAAGAAACCTGATGGGTAAAGGACAAAAAAAAAAAAAAAACCCTCAGTTGCCATGGAGTCAATTTCACTGAATCATAGAGTTTTCAAGGATAAGACCTTTTGGAAGTAGATCACCAGGCCTTTTGCTACCAACCTTTTGTTTAGTAGACAAGTGCTTAACCATTCGTTGTTGTTGTTGTTAGGTGCCATCAAGTTGGTTCCAACTCATAGCAACCCTATGCACGACAGAACAAAACACTGCGCCATCCTTACAATGGTTATTATGCTTGAGCTCATTGTTGCAGCAATTGTGTCAATCCACCTCGTTGAGGGTCTTCCTCTTTTCCGCTGACCCTGTATTCTGCCAAACATGACGTCCTTCTCCAGGGACTGATCCCTCCTGACAACGTGTCCAAAGTATGTAAGATGCAGTCTCGCCAGCCTTGCCTCTAAGGAGCATTCTGGCTGTACTTCTTCTAAGACAGATCTGTTTGTTCTTTTGGCAGTCCGTGGTATATTCAATATTCTTCGCCAACACCACAATTCAAAGGTGTCAACTCTTCTTCGGTCTTCCTTATTCATTAACCATTTGCACCACCCAGCAATTCTGTTTGTACTTTGAAATCAGCCTAAGAGGCCACTATGTGTCACTGTGTTGAAGCATTGCCTCATCAGTCTCACCAGCACTGACATGTTGGTTCAAGGCAATAACTTCAATGCTGGCCCTCCCTTCAAAAGAATTGTGCCGTAGCCCTTCTTAGCTATAGAAACACCCAAGTGAAAGCTTACTTCAGAATGATCTATAAACTCTATACATTATTAATCTTGCATTAAACCAGATCATTCCTTAAAATGTAATTTATGTTCAGAAAGTTATTTTTCTTAGTTGTTAAAGCACATTATTAAATATTTTATGAGCAATCGTGTCACTTTGCCAGAAATATAATAACAGCAAGGAGTTTCACATTCATTCTTAGGAAAATATGTAGTAGATTATAGAGCAAAGCAAACTGGTTTAGAGTCACTATTAATCTATTTTCACAAGAGCTATCACTTTTTAAAATAATCAAGCAATCTGAAATATGCACAATGGACAACTAGATAATTTTAAGTAGATTAGTTGGACTTCTGCACTTAATTGCCACTCACAGTGATAGAGATGTAAACTAGATTTTATAAAAGGCCATATTATCTGCTCTGGAAGACTTCTGGAAGAGATGGCACATGAACCGTAGGCAGTAAATAATAAAGCCCTTTTAAATAGTGAGATTTGCTGGTCAAATTAGCTGCACAGAACTCCCCTAGACAACCCATTATCTCAAAGTGAGGTCCCAAGACCAGTAGCATCGGAATCACTTAAGAACTTGTTAAAAATGCAAATTCTTAGGCCCCACTCGAGATATGCTAAATCAGAAATTCTGTGAATGGGGCCCAGCAAGCTGGAACCAAGCAGTACAGTATACTTAAACTTTAGGCTGCATCTGAAACACCCAGAGAGCTTGTTAAACCAGAGGTTGCTGGAACCAACCCTGATTCAATAGTTACCAAGTGATAATGCTGCTAGTTAAGTAATTAAACATTGAGAACTACTGGCCTAAAGAAATTAACACCAGGTGGGTGAAATGGGTTACTGTATGATTTTGGAACTTTTATCATTATTCCTATTTAAATATGTATATGTAAGTAAGGGAAGTGGAGAATCCATTTCTGAACAGCTATTTATTGAGACCTGAAGGGCATCAAAAAGACAAGGGCCATGTGTCTTTGTTTACATACTAGCAGGGGAAAGCAACAATAAACAGTGAAGTTAAATTTTATTACAGTCATTTTACATGCTTTCAAGTGCTGAAAAGAACAAATGCCATGTGAGTAGTGCCTAGCAGATGAATCTGACCATCTAGGGGAATCAAAGGTTTTCCAGAGAGGTCATTTTTAAATTGCCATCTGAAGAATTACGTACCAACTTCCTATTGCTGTTGTAATAAATTTAGCAGCTTAAATAACACAAATTTATCATCTTACTTGGCCTGTAAGATAGAATTCCAAAATGGGTTAAAATCAAGTTCTCAGCAGGACTGTATTCCATTAGGAGGCTTTAGGGGAGAATCCTCTAGAAGAATGGGGCATCGGGATTGGTGGAAGACTCATTAACAACCTGCATCATGCAGATGACACAACCTTGCTTGCTGAAAATGAAGAAGACTTGAAGCACTTACTGATGCAGGTCAAAGACCACAGCCTTCAGTATGGATAACACCTCAACATAAAGAAAACAAAAACCCTCTCAACAGGACCAGTAAGCACCATCATGATAAATGGAGAAAAGATTGAAGCTGTCAAAGATTTCATTTTATTTGGATCCACAGTCAACACCTATGCAAGCCAAAACCAAAAAACGAAACCACTGCCATAGAGTCAATTCCAACTCATAGCGACCCTATATGAGCCTATGGAAGCAGCAATTCAGAAATCAAACAACGCATTGCATTGGGCAAATCTGCTACAAAAGACCTCTTTAAAGTGTTCAAAACAAAGATGTCACCTTGAAGACTAAGGTGCACCTGATCCAAGCCCTGGTGATTTCAATTGCCTCATACGCAGGGAAAAGCTGGACACTGAATAAGGAAAACCGAAGAAGAATCGATGCCTTTGAATTGTGGTGTTAGTGAAGAATATTGAATATATCATAGACTGCCAAAAGAAAGAACAAATTTGTTTGGAAAGAAGTACAAACAGAATGCTCCTTAGAAGCAAGGATGGTGAGACTTCATCTCACATACTTTGGACAAGTTATCAGGATCAGTCCCTGGAGAAGGACATCATGTTTGGTGAAGTAGAGGGTCAGCAAAAAAGAAGACGACCCTCAACTAGACGGATTGACACAGTAGCTGCAACAATGGACTCAAGCATAACGATTGTGAGGATGACACAGGACTGGGCAGTGTTTCATTCTGTGGTACATTGGGTTGTTATGAGTCAGAACCAACTGGATGAGGCCTAACAACAACAACAAGGGGAGAATCCATTGCCTTGTCTTTTCGAGCTTCTAGAGGCCATCTACATTCCTTGGCATATGGACTTTTTTTCCATCTTCAAAATTGGCAAAACTGCATCTTTCTATTCCTCTCTGTCTGATTCTGTCTTCTGCCTCCTTCTTCCATTTTTAAGAACCCTTCTGGTTACGTTAGGCCCACCTAGAAAATCCAGGATAACATCCTTCTCTTAAAGCCAGATGATTAGCCAACTTAACTCTATCTGGAACCTTAATTTTCTTTTGCCATGTAACCTATTCCCTTCAAAGGTTCAGGGAATTTGAATGTGATATCTTTGTGTGTGTGGTGGGGGGGAGGAGGGGTGGATGTCCCGCTTATCTAGTGCTGTTAAAATAGAACAACACAAGTGGGTGGCTTTAACAAACAGAAATTTATTTTCTCACCGTTTAGGAAGCTAGAAGTTTAGGAAGCTAGCACCCCCAAATTCAGGGTGCTAGCACTAGGAGAAGGCTTTCTCTCTCTGTCAGCTTTGGAGGAAGATCCTCGTCTCTTTGAGCTTCTGGTCCTGGGCAGTCTTTATGTGGCTTGGCATCTTTCTTCCCCCAACTCTTCTTCTTCTTCTTTTTTTTTTTCGTTGTTTAATCTATTTTATATCTCAAAAGAGATTGACTCAAAACACACCCAACACTAATCCAGTCTCATTAATATAGCAAAGACAACCCATTCCCAAATGGGATTACAACCATAGTCATAGAGGTTAGGATTTACAACACTTATTTTTGGGGAACACAATTCAATCCATAACATTCCACCCTTTAGCCCACCAAATTCATGTCCTTACCACATGCAAAACACATTTACCTCACCACATCAACCCAAAAGTCTTAAATCAACTCCAAGTCCTGGGGCAAAATTCCTCCCTCATCTGTGAACTTATGAAATCTAGAATATGAGTTATCTGCTTCCAAAGTACAGTGGTGGAATGTGTACAAGGTAGATGTTTCCATTACAAATGAGAGGAATTTGGAGGGAAAAATGGATGTCAGAAGAGATTGAAACTTGCTCTTGAAGGTAGAGTAGCTAAACTGAGCAGAAGAAGGTATAAAGTAAAAGAGCTGAACAGAGATTTCAAAAGGCAGCTCGAGAAGACAAAGTAAAGTGTTATAATGACATGTGCAAAGACCTGGAGTTAGAAAATCAAAAGGGAAGAACACCCTTAACATTTCTCAAGCTAAAAGAACTGAAGAAAAAATGCAAGGGTTGGGTTGCAATACTGAAGGATTCTATGGGCAAAATATTGAACAACACAGGAAGTATCAAAGGAAGATGGAAGGTATACGCAGAGTCATTATACAAAAAGAAGCCATTTCAGGAGGCAGCATATGATCAAGAACTAATGGTACTGAAGGAAGAAGTCCAAGCTGCAGTGAAGGCATTGGCAAAAAATAAGGCTCCAGGAATTGACAAAATACCAATTGGGATATTTCAACAAATGGATGCAATGCTGGAAGCTCTCTCTCATCTATGCCAAGAATTTGGAATACAGCTACCTGGTCAACGGACCAAAACAGCTCCACATTTGTGCCCATTCCGAATTATTGAACGGTATCATTAAAATCACACACAAGTAAAATTTTGCTGAAGATAATTTAAAAATGGCTGCAGCAAGGTATTGACAAAGAACTGGCAGAAACCCAAACTGGATTCAGAAGAGAACATGGAATGAGGGAAAATATTTTTAATGTCAGATGGGTCTTGGCTAAAAGCAGAGAATACCAGAAAGATGTTCAACTGTGTTTTATTGACTAGGCAAAGGCATTCAACTGTGTGGATCATAAAAAATTATCGATAATATTGTGAAGAATGGGAGTTCCAGAACACTTAATTGTGCTCCTGAGGAACTTGTACATAGACCAAGAGGCAGTCATTCCAACAGAACAAGGGTTTAAAACAGAACTGCATTATTTAAAATCAGGAAAGGTGTGTACAAGGGTTGTATCCTTTCACCACACTTAGTCTGTATGCTGAGCAAACAATCCAAGGAGCTGGACTATCTTAGTTATCTGGTGCTGCTATAACAGAAATACAACAAGTGGATGGCTTTAACAAAGAGAATTTATTCTCTCACAGTCTAGTAGGCTACAAGTCCAAATTTGAGGTGTAAGCTCCAGGAGAAGGCTTTCTCTCTCTGTTGGCTCTGGAGGAAGGTCCCTGTCATCAATTTTCCCCTCGACTAGGAGACTCTCCACACAGGGACCCCAGGTCCAAAAGACGTTCTCTGCTCCCAGCGCTGCTCTCTTAGTATTATGAGTTCTCCCTATTCCTCTGCTCACTTCTCTCTTTTATATCTCAAATGAGATTGGTTTAAGACATAAGCTAATCTCATAGATAGAGTCCTGCCTCATTAACATAACTGCTGCTGATCTCACCTCAGTAACATCATAGAGGTAGGATTTACAAATATAGGAAAATTACAGGAGATAACAAAATGGTGGACAATCACACAATATTGGGAATCATGGCCTAGCCAAATTGATTCACATGTTTTTGGGGGACGCAATTCAATCCATGACATGGACTATATGAAGAAAAATGCAGGAAGACTAACAACCTACAATACTAAAAAGATGCAACTTTTTTGCTGAAAGTGAAGTAGACTTGAAGCACTTACTGATGAAGATCAAAGACCACAGCCTTCAGTATGGAGTACGCCTTAACATAAAGAAGACAAAAACTCTTACAACAGGACCGATAAGTAACATCATGATACGTGGAAATAATACTGAAGTTGTCAAGGGTTTCATTTTACTTGGATCCACAATCAATACTGCGGGAGTTACGTTGAGGGTGTGACCTGCATTCTATATCTATATATATATGTATATATGTATATATACATATATATATATATATATATATATAGATGCTCTGGCAAGGCTCTCTCTTGCTCTGGATCCTATATCTGGCTGGTCATCATCTGACCTCCAGTTTTTGGGACTTGAGCCTGTTGTCTGACCTGCCAGTTCTGGGATTTGCCAGCTTCTGCAGCCCTGTGAGCCTGCTGCCTGTCATCTGACCTGCTGATTTGGGGATTTGCCTGTTTCCACAGCCCTGTGAGCCAATAGCCTACCATCGGACCTGCCAATTGCGGGTTTTTCAGTCCCTGCAGCCTTGTGAGTCAGGAGAAGACTCCAGCCTGTCACCTGACCCACAGATTTGACACTTGTCAGCCTCCACAACCATGTGAGCCATTTCCTTGAGATAAATCTATTTATATGGGTAATATATATATATATATATATTTTTTTTTTATATATATACACACATACGCTTCACTTGTTTTTCTTTTGTGGAGAACCCAGCTTAAGACAGGAGGCATTATTCTGTGTACCACAGAATGTAAAAACTTAGCAGGGTTAAAAGAAGGAAAAGAACATTCCAAGGATGTGGCATTCCACAGTCAATATATGTGGAGACTTGGGGAATGACAGAAGCATGGCCTTAAAAAGGGTGCACAAAGGCCAGTGTTACTTGAACAAGAAAGTGAGAGAGAGTGGGGCTCGTGATGTGGATGGTGATTAGGAGGCATGGTCTTCAGAAGAAATAAACCTCTAAGCAAATTAATTAAGGTTATGATTTTGGCAGAAGAGAGAAACAAAAATAAAAATCATATGCTGGAATCATATTACGTCAAATATACTCCCCAAAACTTTTAACCAAGTAGCATGCTGACATATCTAACCTTCAATTTTAAAGGGAATTTTTTGCCTTGTAATAATTATTCACGTATTTCTGAAATGCTTAAAGTAATATTTCCTAGATTTCTGCCAGAAATGTCGATAGAGGAAAGGTCACTATTCTTGAAAGTTACATGATATCTGGAGAGCTTCTAGTAAGAGGAAGACAGGTTTCTATGTTATCTTCTCTTACCCAGGCAAACTAGTTTTATCTATTTGATAGGATAATAATTCTGAAAGTATAATTTGCCATTATCAGTAAATGTTATATAAAAAATTGCAATGCAGAAATATTTTTTTCTAGCATCTAAAATGTCCTGATAGACACTTAAAGTAGAATTTATCATTATCAGCAAATGTTACAGGGAAAATTGCAATGCGGAGATGTGACTCTTTTCTGACATCTAAAATGTCCTGATAGACACCCAGAAGGCCCATTAGCTAATAGGATAATTAGTCTACTTTGCCCTTGGGAAGTCCTTATGAGGAACTATTGTTCTGGGTCTACATATAAGTCTTTCTGCTAGGGCAGGGGCTCCTAACATTACTTGCAAACGTTTTCCTGTAAGTAAGCTTTATTAGCTCCGACTGAGAAAGATATACACGTTCTTTCCCAACATGTCATATGCAATGTTAAGCTTTTCTTAGTAGCTGAAGCTCATCAACTTGTTTTCTATTAAATAAAACATATAAAATCTGTTTTATAACAAAACTTTTTTTTAAGGAAATTAATAAGTTATACAGAGAATCATTGTCAATACATCTTCAGCTTCTATTTTTCAGTATAATCCTAAAGACCTACATTGTCACTTTGCCTGAGTTAAGTTACCAGTCTTTCTTTTATGAGTATTGTATTTTCCACATTTCCATGGCATCTGCTTCAAATCTGTATTTGCTTGGTAGCTTGCAACACACTTTACTCTTTGGTTTGTCAGAGTTACCTACGTATCAGCTAAGTATGTCCCAAACTTCCACGGCATCAGCCTCAAATCTCTGATTTATTTGTTAGCTTAGAATGTACTTTCCCGTTTGATCTCACAGAATTACTCTCCAGAAACCTGTGAGAAACTCTCTTGGACTCCTGCTTGGCCATGCTATGTTTTTTTCTCACGCCTGCCATAAGCGGTTTCACAACCCTTCTGCCCCTTCCATTCCTGGCAGGCCAGAGGATGGACTGGGGAGAGAAATAGCTCTTGGCAGCCTTCCGGATTAACCTCCTGTCAACATCTTGATAAAGCCTCCATTTGGAAGAAGTCAGATGGACCTGTGGACGAACTTCTTAAAAGAAATATTCTGTCTTATAGATCTCCGTATTATCATTCTCACTTTCCTCTGTCTCCCAGTCTTCCGAATCCACAGAGGGCAAGACGCCCAAGGCAGCATTTTTCTTTAACACATAGGTTGTGCATCAATTTGGGGAGCTGGTAAGGGCTACAGGATTTCTGGCTTTCTCTTTTTTATACTCTGGCTTCCTGCTTTTCTCCTTTTCAAAGCCTGGCTTCTTGCCTTTCTTTCTTTTATACTGTGCATGACACCAGAGACACTATAAATTTGTCGAAGTTCTCGTAATAACAAGTTCCTCATCCAAGAGCTTTTCTTTAGTGGACATTTCTTCAGATGTTATCAGGAGATTATTCCATGGGAACCAGGTCATATCACAAGAGATGTTTTATCAACATATTTGAACTGGGCCAGCCAGGAAGGAAGAGGAAGAGGCACCATCTCAGAGAGACAAAATTGATGATACTTGCATCCAGCACTCTTTCTCCATCACTGAGGGGGTTCTGGGCATTGGACTGTAGGCTCGGGTCACTGACAACTTCCTTGCTGGAGCAGAGGGGCTTCCCCTGCTGGAGCTTACTCATATCTTCAGTAGACTTGCATTCTTCTGACCTCAGGGCTTTTAATCCACTGGCCCTCATTTGTGGTTGCTACTTCTGGCAGTGACAATGACTGCTGTAGTGCTTACCTCCTTTCACGCTCGATTTCTTCTTGGGAAAAACGTCAGGAGTAAAATAGAAAATAGAAGAAAATTGAAAAGTTCGCCTGGATCTATCTGCCTGCCATGGAGTCCTTGGGTGGTGCAAACAGTTAAGCTCTAGACTACCAGTTGAAAGGCTGGCAGTTTGAACCCGCCCAGAGGTGCCTCAGAAGAAAGGCCTGGCCATCAACTGCTAAAGGTCACAGCCTTGAAAATCCTATAGGGCACAATTCTACTCTGACACACACAAGGGGTTGCTACGCGTCGGAATCAACTCGATGGCAACTAACAACGAAAGCAACCAAATTATGGCTGAAACTACTTTTTTAAACCTTTCAATTTTCCCGTCCTCTCTCTTTTTTTATTTCTTTGACCTTACTTTTTTTTTAATCCTTAAGCTACCTCACCCCATTTTCATTCCTATAGTTATTTTATTCTTAAAGATTACTCTCTCTAACTTCTCTCTCACTATGAGTAATTTTATGTATTTACTTCTCTAATATAGTAAATGTCAACCGTGTGTTTCCCAAAAAAACCAAACCCACAAGTCAAGTCCAAATCACAGTGAACTTATAGGACAAAGTAGAACTGCCCCACAGGGTTTTCAAGGCTATAAATCTTCACAGCCATGGAGAGGCTGGTGTGTCCGAACCACCAACCTATTGGTTAGCAGCCAAGCTCTTAACCAAACCAAAAACCCATTGCCGTCAAGTCAATTCCAACTCGTAGCAATTAACCAGGGCTCCTTTATTCACGGAAGCATGACAGTATTAGCAATTCACAATGAGGAAGCATAGATTGTGAATAACCAAAAAGTAAAGACTTATTGCATACTTTCTATGGGTTGTCGAAGCTAAAAAAAAAAGAAGAGAAGCCACAGACTATTTCTTCAAGGAGTATAGCTGGAAGAACAAGACAAATGTCTTATTCAACGGAAAGTTAGTAAGATATATGAACTAAGTAATATTTAGTAGTAAACCAAAAACCTGTTGCCGTCGAGTCGATTCCGACTCATAGAACAGAGTAGAACTGTCCCACACGGTTTCCAAGTAGTGCCTGGTGGATTCGAACCGCTGATGTTTTGGTTAGCAGCTGTAGCTCTTAACCACTATGGTACCAGGGTTTCCATTATTTAATAGTAAGGCAGGAGAAATTATTCACAAGACATTTATAGATTTCTTATAATTGCTATGGACAACATCTATGGTGAAATCTGAAGAAGTTAAGATCTCTGTGGATTGGTATGGTCTATTTGAATTGGAATAATCTCATGGTAAATATTTAGGCTTTGGGTAAATATTTAGGGAAGGGAGAAGGAAAGGGTGAGGTAAAGAGGGGCAGGTGAATTAGGTAATTATAGTGGAGGAAGACCTGGTGAGATTTCAGAAAAAAAAAAAAGGAATAGAGGAAAGAAACTTTCATGCCCTTTGCACTGCTGATCAACTGCCTTCTCTTTGAAATGTGTGAGAATCAATGAATAGATCAATTTGACTAGAGAGTATAGACTACTAGTAAGAAGCTGGGGAAAGCTTGTGGACGAATAGAGTGTTTTGACTGCACCAGAAATCAGATCCTGATCTAATGGAAAGCATAGTTATGGAATTCTGTCTTAGTTGTCTACGGCAACTATAACAGAAATACCACAAGTGAGTGGCTTTAACAAACATAAATGTATTTTCTCACAGTTTAGGAGGCTAGAAGTTCAAATTCAGGGTGCCAGCTCTAGGGGAAGGCTCTCTCTGTCTGCCCTTTTCAGCTTTTATTCCTAGGTTCCTTGGTGATCATGTGGCAGGTATCTTCCCCTCTGTTTGTGCTTGCATGCTTGCTTGCTTAATCTACTCTTTTATATCTCAAGAGAGATTGATTTAAGACACACCCTACACTAATGTCACGCCATTAACATAACAAAGAGAACCTATTCCAAAATGGGACTATAACCACATGTATAAAAAAAATTCAAACCCACTGCCCTCAAATCAATTCCGACGCATGGTGACCCTGCAGAACAGAGTAGAACTGCCCTGTAGGGTTTCCAAGGAGCAGCTGGTGAATTCGAGCTTTTGGTTAGCAGCTGAGCTCCTAACCACTGTACCACCAGAGCTCCATAACCACGTATATAAAAACTCGTTGCTGTCGAGTCGATTCTGACTCGTAGCAACACTACAGAACAGAGTAGAACTGCCCCATAGAGTTTCCAAGGAGTGCCTGGTGGATTCGAGCCGCCGACATTTTAGTTAGCAGCCGTAGCATTTAACCGCTAGGCTACCAGGGTTTCCAACTAGTTATATAGGAGTTAGGATTTACAACATATATTTGAGGGGGGACACAATTTAATCCTTAGCAGCTTCTAAGCCAGTTTCTGCTTCCTTGTGCACCTCCATAGCCCCTTTTGGATTGCTAACAAGGAAAAGAGAGGATTCTGTCACAGCATGTGCTCCCGGCCCAGAGTCCAGTCAATGATCTGTAACCATAGCACAGCTAGCACGTCTGGGGTAGCTCCAGATGACTTTGGGTGAACTAAAAACTATTTCTTTACCACCACCTCCCCACCACCATTTAGACATTCATTAAATGTCTTTAAACAGTGAGGAGACATGATTACAGTCAAGGAAATTGTAATCCAGTGTGTTTGGGGGAGCGAACCTGAAAACTAGAAAGTTAAGAAGGCCTAGCAAGATTTGAGGTGTTTGAATTTTGTATTTGTGTTTCTAGTTAAGAATGGAAAGAAAGGGGTAAATGAAAAAGAAATTTAAAAAGGAAACACAATAGGGCTTGGCAACTGAATTGATATGGTGGGCAAAGGAGGAGAAAACCAAAACTATCCATATAGGAATAGAAAATCAGTAAGGCAAGCTGGTTTGGGGAAGAAAATTAATTGAGTTTTAGATGTTGGTGTTGTATTCAAACAGAAATGCTCAGAAGAATGGTAAAAATACGTTCTCAGGACGAAAAAAAAGGGCCAGGCCCAGAGTAATGGAATCAGGTGTCAATAGTGTCTGCAGATACATGACACAGGGCCACTCACTGCCTTTCTCATTTCTCTCACATCTGTCCCTTGCATTGCTATCGTGGTGTTATCTGCATAAGCAGATCAGTAGGCTGGTTTTGAATGGAGAGGAAAGGATAAGTGCTAATATTAATAGAGAATGACAATGTCTGCCAAGGGCTGCCAGTGGATAACTCTTAAGTCACAGAATAGTGAGCAAAATTGAACTAACTTGTCTTAAGGCCTTCTAGATAAAGAGATGTTTCAGTCTACCATGGTACACTGCTCCATAATTTCTCTAGCATTAAAGTCGGTCAGGTACTTTCTTTCATTAGTAAAGTTAACCCTCACCCAGGAATATGATGCCACACTTGAAGCTCAATCTACTTGACTCCTTCAGTTGAGCTAAGGAAGGACACCTAATATAAAAGAAAAACCTCTTCATAACTTTTTTTTTTTTTTTTTTCTGTTCTCTCTAGTACAGGGATAAAGCACTGGATAAATATTCATGGCCATGTGTGATCACTGTCATTGGCCACCATCCCCACTGTAATGGATGACACCTGGAAGCAAAAAAAAGTCACTCTTTAATGGAATAAAGCTCTAAATGATTTCAGAGGAGTGCATAGGCATGAATATTTATGTTACACATTATCATTTAAAAACTTTTTTTTTGCAATGCTTTCTAATTGAGCTGTAAAAATTCATGCTAGCCTGAAATTAAGCATCCATACTAACTCCCCAGAAGAGCCACATTAACACTTCCATAAAGTTTGGGGGCTATGGGAGGTGCAAATTCTCTTTCCCATGTCAATGAAATAAGTTTTTAATTCTCCCTGTAAGAATTCTTATTTCCACATAACTCCTTGCTAATAATTAGTGATCTAAACTACCTTTTTGGAATGCCTATTAACAGAAACTTGTAGAAAAACAATTCTTTGACAAGCTAAGAAATCAAGTTCATAGTTTCTCCCATCTAGCAATACACAGGTTTTATAGGTAGTTACACAATGAAACAAAGATGACATTTATTTTATAACTGCAAAATTATGAATGATGACTCTGTTTTTGGGCAGGAATGGCCTTCCTATGGTGGTGTGGGGGGAATCTTGCTACATGAGAAATTAAAAATAATGAAACGTTCTCTTTCATTAAAATGTGGGGATTTGATTTTATTTCAGAATCCCTGTTGATAATGAATGAAATATGAAGGCATGCAGGCTGTCTGGAGACAGTTTCTGTAGTCCATCTCTGTAGAAGTCATAACTTGACACTATGACATTCAACACAGGCAGTACCAGAGACTGTGTGCTTCAGATAAGATCAGGTTCTTATCCTTGCTTCTAGAGAGAAGATAGTCTTCTAACCCCAAAAGACAATTTAAAAAAATGAAATAAACAGAAGTGAAGGTACATGGCCAACCTCACCTGAGTAAGAAATACAAATCATTGCCCTACTAAAAAAGCAAAACTTTTAGGGCCTGGAATCAACTTGGCAGCAGTGAGCTCGGTTTTGGTCTCATAATGATAAAGGCTTCAATGCTGTTAGAGAGCATATAGACTTCACTTTTCTAAGCTAGTTCATGAAATTTATTCTTACTCAGAACAGAGACCAGGAGTTTTCATGCAAATGGTCCAAACTGCAGATGTTCCTAGGTTATTAGTAAATAACAATCCTTCCCCTGACCCATCCACCACTTCTTATAGAATCTTCTCTGCCCATGACTATAGAAACCCTGCCCACTGGCGTGCCACCAGCATCAACTCATTGGACTGACCAGGGGTGGACACCTTATTTATGTTTGACTAATCAGATTTTCTCTTCCGGGAAACTTAGTTTGGGATACTAAGTTACAGAGACCAAACTGAAGGTTTACAGAGCTATGGGGCTGAGGCTTTCACTTTGGAGCAGATATGGGAAGCCAGTCTTGAGAGAGAAAAATAAGAGAGACTCAGAAGAGGAGACACCACACAGCCCCCAGAGGGACAACAAGGGATAGGAAAATTAGTTGTGTCAGGGATTTCCACAAAGTCCAACTGTATTTTGTGGAATTGGGGTGTACGATGTCCATCTTGAAATTCTATCTATCACCTATCACCTATCTATCTGTCATCTGTCTATCTATCTCCCTACCTATCTATCTAAGCATAGGAATTTTCTTTCCACAATATAACACAGTCTATCCTATCAATAATAATAAAAGCAAGTCTTAGAAGATAGATAGGTCAAAGAAAACCTTTGTGGCTAAATGTCATTACTGTATAGCAAGAAACTTTAATTTCTCAGGCTCAGCTGCTAAAGAAAATAACAAATGGGCATTGCTATTCCCCTAAATTAGCTGGCACATTTGCCAACATTTTAGAAGAAAAGATAGAGTAGATCAAAATATGAAAACCAAGCAAACAAAAAGCCCTGCAAAAAATGTAATATTATGCTGAGTTTATTCATTGTTAACGTGAGTGTTTATAAAAGAATTCCCTTTAAAAACAATTTATAGGTTAGACCATCTGATTTTCAAAGTGTTACAGAGCATAAATGGTGACTGTTGATTCATCACATTCAGTTACATGAGTTACTCTTAGCCTGAAAAACGAATTACAAAAGTCCTTTAAAAGTTTTATTCTTATACAATGTTTATCTAATGTGAGATATGGATGGATTTTAGCATTTTTAATATGAGATGGAGCCTCCAAAAATAAGAGATGTTAGGGCCTATGACAGTCTTAAAACTTCCCTGAAGCTTTGAAAGACTGCTAAGCCAGTGTGGTATCAGGTGAAGGATGCTGGACTTGAACTATATTGGGATTGTAGCCCCTATTTCTACCACACATTGGTCATGAAAGTTGGGTAAGTTATTTGGCCTTAATCATTGGTTTTCTCATCTTTAACACAAGAGGGTTAGCTTAGAAGATGTTGAAAGTTCCTTCCAGGTTTCCACATATTGGATTCAAAATGTTTCCATTCACTTGCTCATGCATTCTGGAGCAATTTTGCTGGTTTTTGAATTGTTTGCCCTAAAGGTAGAGGTATTACACTTCATTTATAGCCCAGTCACTCTATCTGTGAAAAGAATTTGACCACTCTTAAGAACAGTTGAAATAAATAACATTTAGGCCTCCTTCGTGGGATACGATGACTAAAGAGCTCCATTTACCCTCTAAAAAAAAAAAAAAAAAAATGCCTTGCCAATTGCACACCCTCATCCTCACATTGAAACACCAAGAAAAGTCTATCTTGCACCTGCCTCCTTTTGCTGATTCTCTTTTTTCTGCTTTTTTTTTCTTTGCATTTCTTAAAATCATATTTTAATCACAGGCTCATATCCTCTGGAAGAAACCCTGTAAACCTCCAAATGTGTCTCCAGTTATAGAACTCTTAGTCTTCCTTCTTCATTAAGACAAAGATCTCTTCGAATCAAGGCTGGGGAAAATATCTTTTTATTTAATTTAGTTTTAGTGTTATCTTCAAGGATAATTGTGTCATTGTGTTTCTTCAAGTTGAACTGTAGTGTTTCCAAAGGAACTCTGTGAGGAATGGTACAGATGCTTTTCTCCTGTTTGGCTGGCATAACCCAAAGATAAAAGACTGTGGTGTGGCATGAAAGCAAGGGGGAAAGCAATAACGACAAAAGTAGGCAAAACAATAAAGAAAATGCCATTCTTCATCTGCGGTCTTGGGAAAACTGCCCATCTCAAGATTTTGTCTGCTTCTGGGGAGATTTTTCCTGAGTTATCCTGAGTGTGAGTCCTTCAGCTGGTGTGCAGCTCCAAAAGTTTGTTGGAGCCTGCTTATACTGGGAAATATGTAACACAGATCTACTCCTTGAAGTTTGGCTGCAGTGTGGGTGATGAGAAGTACCTAGTAAGGTCCTTTCCAGTGAGGCATCAAAGCTGTTTTACTTTGGTGTCACTTCCAGGAGACCCAATTTCCAGGCAGTAGGTAGTGGTTGGGTATCCGGGAAGTGACGCTAAAGTAAAACAGCTTTGATGCCTCACTGGAAAGGACCTTACTAGATAATTCTCACCACCCACACTGCAGCCAAACTTCAAGGAATAGAACTGTGTTACATATTTCCCAGTATAAGCAGGCTCCTGTTTTACTTTGGTGTCACTTCCAGGAGACCAAATTTCCAAGCTGTAGGTAGTGGTTGGAAACCCTGGTGGTGTAGTAGTTAACTGCTATGGTTGCTAACCAAGAGGTCAGCAATTCAAATCTGCCAGGAGTTCCTTGGAAACTCTATAGGGCAGTTCTACTCTATCCTATAGGGTCGCCATGAGTTGGAGTCGACTCGATGGCAGTGGGTTTGGTTTTTTTGGTTTTAGGTGTTTATCAATGTACAGATGGGTGAAGGTTTCTTTTATCTGTTGGAAATGAATACATAAAAAATAAAAAAGACTGTGGTGAACCCTGTGCTGCTCCAGGACTAAAGGACTCACTCCTCTAGCTGGTGGGAGTGCTGTCTGCTCACAGTCCTCTGCCATCAACCCTCTCCAGAATCTGCTTTCAGTGGCAAAGAACTGTCTAGGTCACATTCTCATCCCAAGGCAATTCCAGCTACTTACTGGTCTATGACAAGAGTAAATTTTCCAACCCCTTTGCCCCAGTTTGGGATAACTTCAAAGGGTCATCTCAGCTTCAGAGCTTACTAATCACCAGAGGTGATGATAACAGAGCTCAACTTTCTCTTTGTTCAATTCTGCTTCCTTCCTATATTCTACCATCGTTGATCCCTAGAACACTCACCAATGAACTTTTGTGAGTTAATCTATCTTAACGACACCTATGTCTTCTTCTTAAAGTTTTGTTTGAACTTACACATTGTCATCTACAATCTAGCTCAAATTAATTTTGTAAAAGAAAGAGATTGGGTTCTTTTTTTTTTTCATATGTCTATACTATACATTGAATGCAAAAAATGAACAATGAATAAGGAAGACCGAAACAGAATTGATGCCTTTGAATTACAGTATTGGCAAAGAATACTGAATGTACCATGGACTCCAAAAGAACAAACAAGTCTGTCTTAGAAGAAGTACAGCCAGAATGCTCCTTAGAAGTGAGAATGGTGAGACTTCGTACCACATGCTTTGGACATGTTATCAGCAGTGACCAGTCCTTGGAGAAGGACATCATGCTTGATAAAATAGATGGTCAGCAAAAGAGAGGAAGACTCTCAATGAGATGGATTGACACAGTGGCTGCATTGACAGGTTCAAGTGGAACAATGACTGTAAGGATGGCACAGGACTGGGAAGTGTTTAGTTTTGTTGTACATAGAGTTGCTGTGAGTTGGAACTGACTCAACTGCACCTAGCAACAACAACAGCATACAATAGAACAAAGAGCTCTGGTGGCACAGTGGTTAAGTGCTCTTCTACTATCTGAAAGGTCAGAGGTCCAAACCTACCAGCAGCTCTGTGGGAGAAAGATTACAGCCCCGGAAACCCTATTGGGCAAGTTCTACTCTGTCCTACAGTGTCACTATGGGTTGGAATTGACGGCAGTGGGTTTGATTTTTGGTTTATACAATTGAAGTAGTATAATTTATTGAAAGATCATCCTTTCACCCACTGTACTACAGTATCAAATAAATCAAGTCACCATATATAATGTGCAGTACATGTTGAGATTCACTGATATAGATGTACCCTAAAGTAAATTAAGAGAATGAAATCAGTACAAATCAGCTACAAAAAAAAAAAAAAAATTGCTGAAAGGGAGAGTAAATTTTAGAGAAAACATCAGATTTGATCCTCCTGGAATATGTGTGGTCAAATAACAATGATTCTTGGTACAATGATTAAATAATTTTAATGCTGTTTAGTACTCTCAGTTTAGTCTATAAGAATAAGGAGAACCAAATCTTGAAGATATAAAAAATTGACCATTCCAGCAGACCGTGGAATTACACTTAATGACATACAAACTGACACAACTGGATCTTCTGGGATCTGAATACAGAGAAATTCTGGGTCAATAAATTAAGCATGAGATAACTTGAAGACATGTTTTGCAGAGTCTTGGTCCAATTCTAGAAATTAAGAGTTGTGAGACCATTATCATCAGTAAAACACAAAAAATTAGGTACATTTCTACTACATAAAAACTGATTTCAGCCCCTAAGCAATTTATTGAAGAGTTTTGTCTCTCATATATGCATAGCTACTCTCCACTGTTGGGAGAAAAACAAGTCATTAGGTAGAGTAATAAAATAACATGTCTGTCAAAGTGTCTAACAGGTGCTGTATGAATGAAACAAAGTTGTATATTTCATTTTTCCTTTTGTACTTTGAATGTACCAATACATTTATTAATAAATACAACATTAATACATGCTATTAAAGACTAAATTAATCTTGAATAATAGGTAATGCAGAGTCTTTTAAAATATACAACACCAATATTTTCTAGACAATGGAAATTACTCCTATATTTTAAATCTATAATGATGTTTTAGAAATGTCAAAGATGTCTCTAAAATTGGCGTATTAAAAGGGCAGCCTATGCAAAGTGCCCATTTTGAAATTTAACCCTACAACAATGTTCTACTGTGGGTTCAGATATTCAGAAAAAAACACATCTACTGATTAACTCTGACATCAAGGAAGGGATCATTTCAGGGACTGAGGTCTTCCAGCATTGGAATTGCTGGAAGAGTGAAATACCTCAGAGAGAAACATAAGAAAAAGTTTCATCCCTGCAATCACACCTCATCACTCAGGTTTGCTGGAATTATGCCCACCTTGAGGAAATTTATTCTACTGCATTTATACCCCAAGTCACAAGAATTTTGCTGTCTTAGTCATCTAGTGCTGCCATGACAGAAATACCACAAGTGGAAGGCTTTAACAATGGGAAATTTATTTTCTCACAGTCTAGTAGGTTACAAGTCCAAATTGATGGCATCCGCTCCAGAGGAAGGCTTTCTATCTTTGTCAGCTCTGGAGGAAGATCCTTATCCTCAGTCTTCTTCCCCTGATCAGTCAAGGAGCTCCTCAGGCAGAGGGGCCCAGTGTCTAAAGTATGCACTTTGCTCCTGGTGCTGCTTTCTTGGTGGTATGAGGCCCCCAACTCTCTGCTTGCTTTCTTTTCCTTTTATCTCTTAAGAGAGAAAAGGTGGTGCAGGCCACATCTCAGGGAAACTCCCTTTATATTGGATCAGGGAGGTGACCTCAGTAAGGGAGGTGTTACAATCCCACCCTAATCCTCTTAACATAAAGTTACAGTCACAAAATGGAGGACAACCACACAATACTGGGAATCATGGCCTAACCAAGTTGACATATATTTTTGGGGGGGACACAATTCAATCCATGACATTCACTCATCCAGTGAAGGCTTAAATGTTGCTATGATGCTAAACAGTTTTCAATTGAACTGCCAGACACAGATGGACTAGGAAGAAAGATTTTACAATCTACTTCTGAAAATCAATCACTTCCGTTCTGTTGTGCATGAGGTCACCAAGAGTCAGAGGCCAACTCTGAGGCAGCTAACAATAAAATCTGTCTATCTATCCATCTATCTTATTTGTCTGTCTCCTCTGTATTTACTCACCCTCTTCCTTTTTCTTTATCAATTATGGCCCTGTTGTCTTGGGAAATTTCTCTCCAAAGACCAGATTTAGCTCTATGGGTGTGCGACCTGTGCAGTTGGATAGGCCCTGTGCTCCGAAGGACTGCACGCTTGGTTTAATGCTCTGTGGTCACTGTCTTGAAATTCTTAATACTTTTATCTTTGAACTTGTGTTTTGTAGGTAAAGACTAGTAGCACAATGGAACATGAGCAGAGCAGATACATGCAACACATGTGTTCGCTGTTCCTTGCTGCCGCATTTGGCTATAACATCACTGTGCCCCGTGAGCACAGAATTCTGGGGACCCAAGCGGGGGCAATGACAGCCTGAGAGGCCATGCTTCTGCTTGAACAAGAACTTCCTTCCACAGAAAAAAAGAAAATAACCAAGGAACCCTATCATATTCTTCCTTGCCTACCTTATTTCCTTGTATTTTTAGCCAGTTAGATCAAAAATGAAAACATAGAAGGAAAAGGAACAATAGGTCAGCCCATAGTTCCTTTTCCTTTGAGTCCCTCTATAATTCATTAATAAGCTGAATGTACAGAGTGTTGGTAGAATATGCGTGTTTCAAGGCATGAAGTAAAAATAGTAGAGTTGTTTTTGTGTAGCATTTCTATTTTTCTGTTAAGAGTAAAATACAAATGCATATGAGACTGATGAAGTATGAATTATGCAATTTCAGTGATTCCACGTAAGAGTTAAATGTTTTTATATTTACCTTTTAAACTGGCATTTCACAATATAAAAATGAATGGGAAAATTCATGCTAATAATTAATTTTTTTTTTTTTTACTTAGAAAGACTTTAAATAACAACACCATGACAAATAAAGAGAGAGAGAGATTGCAGAAGAAAGAAAAAAAGCTTTATATTTTTATACATTTACCCACATATTTTTCCTGCTTTTTGAACAAGGGGTACTGCGTTTTCATTTTGCACTGGGTTCCACAAATTATGTAGCTGACTTTGCTGACGACTTTTGGGCTGATCATGACTGAGAAGTAATCACATCTGTCTAGTAATACCCCTGAATTATGGTAAAGGAAGATCAAACTGATGACTCTTTGAAATCTCCTTGGAAAAAAAAAAAACAACCTTTTTTTTTTTTTTTGTATTCTTAAGAGCCTTCAAGTAAAATTGATTGTATCTCAAGAATAACCAAAATATTCTCTTTCCTCCTTAATGGTATTGCTTTATCACGAGGGTTGCATTATATATTTTCTACTAGTTTTCATTGAAAATATATGCTAATTTAAACTGTACAGTAGATTACATATGGAAACCCTGGTTGCATAGTGGTTAAGAGCTACAGCTGCTAACCGAAAGGTCAGCAGTTCAAATCCAACAGGCACTCCTTGGAAACTCTATGGGACAGTTCTACTCTGTCCTATAGGGTCGCGATGAGTCAGAATGGACTTGATGGCAATGGGTTTGGTTCGGTTTTTTTGTAGATTACTTAGACTTTTATTGGCCAACATAGGATCTGCAACAGCCATGTGTTTTCTGGGCTGGGTTGGAAACCTGACCATCCTTTCACTTTCCAGAGGAAAATGTGTTTTGAGTACCAAACAGTTAAAGTATGAGGTACTGAACTTTCTTGATGATTGGAAAATTTGTTAATGTTTATCTAGCCAATCTTGAGAGCTTGGTGTGTTTTCCCTTGGATTGGTTTTGAAATTTGGTCAGGATGAGGCAGGACAAATGGGCAAGAAGGATATGAACAAAAGAGAAAAGAAATGTCAAAATATGCAGTGAGATTCAGACATTTTCTGTCATGTTCTTATTTCTGCGATTACCAGAAGGAGTACTTAATAATATTTTTAGCCATTCTTAGTTATTCATCCCCCGCGTGTCTGTCAGTTTGTCATATTGTGGGGGCTTGTGTGTTGCTGTGATGCTGGAAGCTATGCCAACAATATTCAGATACCAGCAGGGTCACCCATGGAGGACAGGTTTCATCTGAGCTTCCAGACTAAGATAGACTAGGAAGAAGGACCCGACAGTCTACTTCTGAAAAGTATTAGCCAGTGAAAACTTTATGAATAGCAGCGGAACTTTGTCTGATACAGTGCTAGAAGATGAGACCCCCAGGTTGCAAGGCACTCAGAAGATGACTGGGGAAGAGCTGCCTCCTCAAAGCAGAGTCGACCTTAAGATGTGGATGGAGAAAAGCTTTCAGGAACTTCATTTGCTGATGTGGCACTACTCAAAGTGAGAAGAAACAGCTGCAAACATCCGTTAATGATCGGAACCTGGAATGTACAAAGTATGAATCTAGGAAAATTGGAAATCATCAAAAATAAAATGGAGCGCAGAAACATAGATATCCTAGGCATTAGTGAGCTGAAATGGACTGGTATTGGCCATTTTGAATTGGACAATCATATAGTCTACTATGCTGGGAATGACAACTCGAAGAGGAATGGTGTTGCATTCAGTGTCAAAAAGAACGTTTCAAGATCTATCCTGAAGTACAACGCTGTCAGTGATAGGATAATATCCATACGCATACAAGGAAGACCAGTTAATATGACTATTATTCAAATTTATGCACCAACCAATAGGGCCAAAGATGAAGAAATAGAAGATTTTTATCAGCTGCTGCAGTCTGAAATTGATCAAACATGCAATCAAGATCCTTTGATAATTACTGGCGATTGGAATGCGAAAGTTGGAAACAAAGAAGGATCAGTAGTTGGAAAATATGGCCTTGGTGATAGAAACAATGCCGGAGATCGAATGATAGAATTTTGCAAGACCGACAACTTCTTCACTGCAAATACCTTCTTTCACCAACATAAACGGTGACTATACACATGGACCTCACCAGACAAAACACACAGAAATCAAATTGACTACATCTGTGGAAAGAGACAATGGAAAAGCTCAATATTATCAGTCAGAACAAGGCCGGGGGCTGACTGTGGAACAGACCATCAATTGCCCATATGCAAGTTCAAGCTGAAACTGAAGAAAATCAGAGCAAGTCCACAAGAGCCAAAATATGACCTTGACTATATCCCACCTGAATTTAGAGACCGTCTGAAGAATAGATTTGACGCATTGAACACTAGTGACCAAAGACCAGACGAGTTGTGGAATGACATCAAGGAAATCATCCATGAAGAAAGCAAGATGTCATTGAAAAGACAAGAAAGAAGGGAAAGACCAAGAAGGATGTCAGAGGAGACTCTGAAGCTTGCTCTTGAGCGTCGAGCAGCTGAAGCAAAAGGAAGAATTGATGAAGTAAAAGAACTGAACAGAAGATTTCAAAGGGCCTCTCGAGAAGACAAAGTATTATAATGACATGTGCAAAGACCTGGAGATGCAAAACCAAAAGGGAAGAACACGCTTGGCATTTCTCAGGCTGAAAGAACTGAAAAAAAATTCCAAACCTCGAGTTGCAATAGTGAAGGATTACATGGGGAAAATATTAAACGACGCAGGAAGCATCAAAAGAAGATGGAAGGAATACACAGAGTCATTATACCAAAAAGAATTAGTTGATGTTCAACTATTTCAAGAGGTGGCATATGATCAGGAACCGATGGTACTGAAGGAAGAAGTCCAAGCTGCTCTGAAGGCATTGGCGAAAAACAAGGCTCCAGGAATTGATGGAATATCAATTGAGATGTTTCAACAAACAGATGCAGCTCTGGAGGTGCTCACTCGTCTGTGCCAAGAAATATGGAAGACAGCTTCGCAGCCAACTGACTGGAAGAGATCCATATTTATGCCTATTCCAAAGAAGGGTGATCCAACTGAATGTGGAAATTATAGAACAATGTCATTAATATCACACGCAAGCAAAATTTTGCTGAAGATCATTCAAAAACGGTTGCAGTAGTATATCGACAGGGAGCTGCCAGAAATTCAGGCCGGTTTCAGAAGAGGATGTGGAACCAGGGGTATCATTGCTGATGTCAGATGGATCCTGGCTGAAAGCAGAGAATACCAGAAGGATGTTTACCTGTGTTTTATTGGTTATGCAAAGGCATTCGACTGTGTGGATCATAACAAACTATGGATAACACTGTGAAGAATGGGAATTCCAGAACACTTAATTGTGCTCTTGAGGAACCTTTACATAGATCAAGAGGCAGTTGTTTGGACAGAACAAGGGGATACTGACTTGTTTAAAGTCAGGAAAGGCGTGCATCGGGGTTGTATTCTTTCATCACACCTATTTAATCTGTATGCTGAACAAATAATATGAGAAGCTGGACTATATGAAGAAGAACGGGGCATCAGGATCAGAGGAAGAATCATTAACAACCTGCATTATGGAGATGACATGACCTTGCTTGCTGAAAGTGAAGAGGACTTGAAGCACTTACTAATGAAGATCAAAAACCACAGCCTTCAGTATGGATTACAGCTCAACATAAAGAAAACAAAAATCCTCACAAGTGGACCAATGAGCAACATCATGATAAACGGAGAAAAGATTGAAGTTGTCAAGGATTTCATTTTACTTGGATACACAATAAACAGCCACAGAAGCAGCAGAAATCAAAAGACGCATTGCGTTGGGCAATCTGCTGCAAAGAACCTCTTCAAAGTGTTGAAGAGCAAAATGTCACCCTGAAGACTAAGGTGCACCTGACCCAGGCCATGGTATTTTCAATCACATCATATGCATGTGAAAGCTGGACAATAAATAAAGAAGATCAAAGAAGAGTTGATGCCTTTGAATTGTGGTGTTGGTGAAGAATATTGAATGTATCACGGACTGCCAAAAGAACGAACAAATTTGTCTTGGAAGAAGTGTGGCCAGAATGCTCTTTAGAGGCAAGGATGGTGAGACTGCGTCTTACATACTTTGGACATGTTGTCAGGAGGGATGAGTCCCTGGAGAAGGACATCATACTTGGCAGAGTACAGTGTCAGCGGAAAAGAGGAAGACCCTCAACAAGGTGGATTGACACAGTGGCTTCAACAATGAGCTCGAGCATAACAACGATTGTAAGGATGGTGCAGGACTGGGCAGTGTTTCATTCTGTTGTGCATAGGGTCACTATGAGTCAGAACCGACTCAACGGCACCTAACAACAACAACAACAACAGTTATTAATTTCCCAGGGAGCCTCAAAGATTACACATTTTCTACAAAATTAGCCTGTGAGTATAGAGAAAAATTTTAAATGCTATTCATCTCCAAGAACTTTATTGGCCTTTAATTAAAAAAAAAACAGGTATTTTAATTTAAAAAAGAAAAGAAAAAAATTTAAATAAAAAAATCATAAGAATTCTTTCTGGAATTCTTTGTCAACTATAGTAGCATTTCATTATTCTTCTTTTCCTCCCAAGTTTTTTTGAACACAAAATCTCAGATGAGATCATCCTAATTTGAGACTGGTAGTTGCAGTGAGTTGGAATCAATTCGATGGCAATGGGTTTTGGTTTTAATGGTGTGCTCTGGTGGCACAGCAATTAAGCATTCAACTGCTGACCGAAAGGCTGGGCGTTCAAACCCACATAGTAGCTCTGAGGGAAAAAAAGCTGCTGATCTGTTTCCATAAAGATTACAGCCAAGAAAATTCTATAGGGTAGTTCTACTCTGTCACATGGGGTTGCTATGAATCAGAAAAAACTCAAAGGCACCCAACAACAATGGAGCACAGTTCTGCTCTGGCATACATGGGATGTCCATGAGTTGGAGTAGACTCCATGGCAGCTGGCTGTTTGTTTCGTTTTTCATAGTAATGATAAACAACTATTTGGATGTTTGTGTCACAAACTCAGTATGAACCAGCTTTGCCTGTCTGGAGTTATATTCTTTTTTGCTTTTTGAACACTTTATTGTAGTTTTGGTGAAAGTTTACAGAGCCAATTAGTTTCCCATCTAACAATTTATACACATTTTGTTTCATGGCATTATTGCTGTCCCCTCAACGTGACGGCACTCTACCCACTTCCTCCCTGATTTGCCCATTTCCATTCACACAACTTTCCTGCCTTTCGAGCTTTGTTTTTGGGCAAATGCTACCCTTTAGGTCTGGTATGGTTGATTGTTCTGAGAAAGCACGTTCCTCACCGGTGTTATTATTCACTTTATAGGCCTGTCTATTATTTGGCTGAAAGGAAAGGTTATCTCTGGGACCGGGTTCAGTTCTAGAACTTGAGGATGTCTAAGAGTCAGAGTCTTATGGTTTCCACCAGTCTCTATCAGACCCATAAGGCTGGTCTTTTTTATGAACCTGAATTTTGTTCTATGTTTTTCTCCCACTCTGTCCAGAACCTTCTACTGTGATCCCGGTCAGAGCAGTCAGCATTGGTAGCTGGGCACCATCTAGTTCTTCTAGTCTTGGGCTAGTGGAGGCTGTGGTTCCTGTGCTCCATTAGGCCTTTGGACTAATTGTTTCCTTAAGGCTTTGCTTTTCTTACTCTTCTTTGCTACAGATGGAAAAAGACCAATAGTTGTATATTAATGGCTGCTAGAAGCTTTTAAGACCGTAGTCACTACTCACAAAACGAGGATATAGAACAACATTATGTTTATGGACTATGTTATGCCAATTGACCTAGATGTTCCCCAAGACTATGGCCCTAAGCCCTCAAGCCCAGTGCCTCTTTCCCTTGAGGCATTTGGTTACAGCTGGAAGTTTTCATAAGTGTGCCCCCTGTGTGTTCTACTATATACATGGATACATTTGCAGCACATACAAATGTGTTTGTAGAAATATCTTTCCCAAACCTATATATGGGTGTACTCCCATATGCCATCCTACATCTGTTCAGCTTACGTATCTACCTATGTATCCACTCATAAATTATTGTTATTACTGTTATTGCATGATTGTGTATGTAATGGTATTTACTGTTGTTGCCTTTTACTTGGAGTTATATAATTGATATACTTTTTTTTTTCCTTTTGCTACATTTTATTCTTATATCCATACATTTTTAGAATGGAAAGTAGCTTACAAAAGGGTAAGTAAGCTTTACATAATTTAAATGGTCTGTTTTGGTAAACATGACATCAAATTTTTTTTTTAAGTAACAATGACTTTTATACTTATATGAGTAAGACTTCCTTAAGCAAGATAATTTTTCTGACATTTTTTTAAACTTAATTTTTGGTGAAAATAGACACAGCAAAACCTGCTCCCATTCCAGTTTCTAGACATAATGATCAGTGACATTGGTTACATTCTTCACATTGTGTCAACATTCTTGTTATTTCTGTCCTAGTAGTTTCATTCTGACATGTTATGATTATAGAATGTCACAGATTTTAAATAAAAAAGAGGAGCCTTGCCATCATTTTTCTTATTGAACCTTTGGTGTTTATTTGCAATAATAATTGTCCCTGGTGCAATCTTCATTTAATTCCATTGCTTTTAGAGAATTGTGGTTTGATTTCCTCTTATGAAAACTGTTTTTCCATCAAAACACTATTGAATTTAGTGGTTAAGTGCTACAGCTGCTAACCAAAAGGTTAGCAGTTTGAATCCACCAGGTGCTCCTTGGAAACTCTAAGGGGCCATTCTACTATGTCCTATAGGGTCGCTATGAGTCGGAATCTACTCGAGGGCAATGGGTTTGGTTTGGACCAGGTTAATAACTCACTAAAAGTTGCTCTGGTGGGTATTTTACAAAAAAGGCTTTAAGGTAGAGACTTATCTGCCACTATTCGAGTAGGACCTACTCCAAGGAGCTAGGTTCTTTCTATTTTAGTGAGTGACCCGGCGTAAATAGGTTACCCTCTTCCTTCCCTTCTGTGAGCCTCAAATGACTTGTTTGTAATATGAGAAACTTGAACAAAGTTTTCACTGACTTGCCCTTTTTGCCCTGAATTGATTCTGGATGTGAGATGAAGAGGCTGAAATAGTTAAGGTGTCAACTATCCTCTCGCGGTCAGGTAAAAACAGATGTGTATGTTAAAGTCGGGGTCGAATACACTAAAAACAAGGTCCAAAAGGCTGGGAGCGCAGCACTCGAGACTCTGAGTCTTACTCCCTAGGACGCTCGCCCCTTTTCCCGAAGATTCCTGGGCTTGTGGAGTGGGACTGCCATACCATGCCCACGGTACGCCTCTTATGGAGGCGACGAACTACATTTCCCAGAATGCTATTCAAGAAGCCTCACGGGCACCAATAAGTGCCCGGGTGACGCCATCAGCCAGCGCGGTGTTTGGACTTCACTGGTGTCGTGGCGCTTTGGGAGAAGTTAGTGTTCTGCCGGACTTTGGTGCTGAAGACGCGGTCCGGTGATTCCTTCGCCCCTTCCTTCCTACCCTCTTCCCGCCTTTTCCTGCCCTTCTCTGGCAGGATGAGGCGTGCAGGCCTGGGTAAGAGGAGGGATAAAGTTGGAAGTTCTGGGGGCCCTAGAACCGGCCGCGATGGGCGCGGGGGCGTGGGAGGAAATCGGACCGGTCTTCTGGCACTAGCATATGGGCCAGAAAGCGAGATGTAGGCAGGGCATCTTGGGACACAGTGCCAGGTGGAAACATTTGCCCCAGATCATAGGGATTTCCTTAAGTTTAGGTCAGACCCAGTTTGGATGGTAGGTTAGAGAGAGTGCTTGAGGACTGGGGGGGGGGGGGGTATATACAGACACCAACTCGGTTGTTAAGTTTCTTTAGTCTAGTTGCAGAGCGTGATTACTGAGTTTCGCAAAGGCTGTCTGTTTTCTCTTTTTCTACTGCCCCTTAATCTTATTTTCTTCAGAAGAAACGAAGTTTGAAAAGTGAGGTGTGCATGCAAAGCACGCTAATAAGGATCATGTTAGCCTGATAACAATGAGTTACAAAGGTAAAATGTACGTGTCATTACTGTTAAAGGCCCTGGTATGTAACATCGGGGTCAAAGGTGATTTTACCCGGGGCACTTCTTGTCTGAACCTTGTTACACTCATAAGTCATTGGAGTGTGGTAAGCCTTGGCGAATTAACATTTGTTTTTGATCTTTTGGCTTATGAAGGTACACCAAGCAGCAGAAATAAGTTATGAATGTTGATTTTTAGTGGTTCTTTATATTTTATAATACACGCTATTAGAACAGCATTTTCTGGTTATAAAGCTTTCCATAAAGTGACAATACCAAAAACAGTAAGAATATAAAAAATCTGCAAAATTAGTGTGCAATATAGTGGAAAATCTATGAAGTATTTTTTCAAAAGATAATGTTGCCTTTCTCAGGCACTATATAACACAGGAAAAAGAAAAAAAAAGTTTTCTAAAAATGTGTCAGTCACTTAAATAAAAGTTGCCAGTAACTTTAAACTTGTATGTTGATTTATAAAATTTAGCATGAGACACAGTTTTTTATGTAATTTTTATGAATATTTGGATAACAGAAAGTTGGCCAGGTAAATTGAAAAGGAAAAAAAGAACTAATTATGAGCAAGATTAGTTTTGTGTGCCCAAATGTTTTTTTTTCATCAACAACAGCAACAGACATTTATTGTGTATTTGAGAGACCCTAAGTATCTTTTTTTTTCTTTTAAGTATCCTAGGTATATAGTCGCTGTGGCCCTATTTGTGCTCCCTCCCCCAAGCTTGCAGTCTACCTGGGGAATAGGACTAGGTACAAAGATAAATTATAGTGCAAGGTGGCAACTACGTATATGGTCAAATACTGTATGAAGTTCTACAGATGGTGAATGTCTCGAGGATTTCAGTGATTACTGTGTATTTTGTGGAGATTTAGGAACTTGAACTAATCCTTGAATAATGTAGGTTAGGAAAGGTGAAGTTCCAGATGAGAGCGTAAGCCAAAAAAAAAAAAAAAAAGTATAGGGCTGTTGATAATTGCTGTTGAGTTGGCACTGACAGAGGATCGGCGTGAGTCTGCACCAACTCAACACCAATTATCAGCAACCGTACATTTTTTTTTTTCTCCCACTCGTCATGCTCTCATCTGGAACTTACCGTTTTTTCTCTGTTATTCAAGATTAGTTCAAGTTCTTAAGTCTCCACAAAGTACACAGTAATCTCTGAAATCCCTGAGACATCCACCATCTGTAGAACTTAATATAGTATTTGACCACATACATAGCTACCACTTTATACTATAACTTATCTTCATCATTTGTATCCTTGAGTCCATTAGAATGTGAATGAGATGTTTAAGGGATTATAATTAAGCTAGTTTCGTTGAAATAGGGGGGATGGAACTGCACTGTGGAGATCTTCAAGTGCCAGACCAAGAAGTTTGGACTTCGTCTCAGGGCCCCTTTGGATGTATTTTGCAGTAGTGTGCCATATTACATTGCAGGAAAGGGACTAAAGAAGTGGTACTCCACCCTGACTGTATGTTAGAATCACCTAGGGAGCTTTTAAAGTGTTGCTACCTGGACCCCAACCCAAACCAAAGTAAATTAGAATGTCTAGCCATAGAGTATTTTGTTTTAATGCTCTTTCTCTGCTGGTTTTGAGCATCAGCCAGGATTGAGAACCACTGAAGCAGAGATAAAAGGTCATTGGTGATTACTTAAGTGAATTGATAAAATTTACTTTGTTACGAAAAGGGTTTTTTTTTTTTTTTCTTTTAATATACACTACTTGCTTTTTAAGGTATTACTGCATATCAATCTGGAATTTCAAACTTAGGGATAAATAATGAACCTGTAGATATTTGTGTGCAGAAGCTGCCAGATCTCACATGAATATCTAAATGATTTTGGCTCAGTTATTGATAGAAACTTCCTAAAAGGGGTAGCATTTATCTAAATTAACAAAGGCTAAGGATTACCTTTGGCACTTTCTGGCTTTTGTACAGTTTTTCAAAGCAGTAATTTACACAAAAAGTAGGGTGGTTAAGTTTGGAAAAGCAGCTCCTCATTTTATTTGATTTTCTTTATTTTAGGGGTGGATGATGGTGTGAGGAAAGATAACTCTTTAATAGGAGAAATGTGCATTTAAAGATTTCTGGGCCCTAAATAAAAGGAGAATGTCTGCTTTGAATAAATGGAACAGTATGGAAGACCTCTAAAGTTAGAATTAAGTTAGGTTAAAAGAGCAAAACAAAGAAAATAAAGCAAGTCACCATTATTTTATGAAACAAATTCTGTGGCGAAGTTACTAAATGATTAAGTACAAACAGTCTGTAATTCCTTTTGGGCAAATGCTATATATTCAAAATCTTAGTCACATAAAGCAAGTAGAAGACGTTGTCCGTTTCTTTAAGGATATTGGTTCTTACTAATGTAGAGTTCATACAAAATATCATTGATTGATGGAGAATACGTTTTTTAAAATGAGTTTTAATTACTGAATGGGGAAAAGAATTATGCCCGGTCACTCGAGTTCCAAAATTGTGTAGTAACATGTGGTGTGGAAGGCTTTCTGGCTCGGTGTGTCAGCAGTAGAGGTAATGCAACAGTACTCCTCTGTTTGGAACGCACTTGTTCAACATTTTGCTGTGATTTTTGTGGTGGAGGTTGCATAGGTGCCTCCTACATGGCGAACATAGGAGAAGCATGAAACACCGTCAGAGAAGCATATGATTCTATTGTTGAGAAAGGCATGCACAGGAAAAGTTGAATAATAGTGATTTCAGATTCTATTCATTAATTAATTCATTTACATGTATTTATTGAGTGTGTCCATATTTGAGTGTCTTGAAGAGTGTGTAGGGAGTCTTGAGGGGGATGTACACCAATGAATGAAACAGACTTCTACCCTCATAGTGCAGTCTAGGGTGTATAGTAAGTGTTATACACAGCCAGAAATGTAAGAAGTCGGAGGAGGGAGTAGTCAGCTTTGCTTTCTAGAGAAAGTGAATTTGTGCTGTGCCTTAAAAGAGCTTACTGTTCACACCTCAACCATCCTTCAGCTACCAGCTACCCAGGACTCCTGTCCTTGCACTTCTTGCTGTCACTTTACCTGCTGTTTGAGTTCACTGAGACATATTGTTTCTATATCATCCTTACCCCCACATGCTCAGTCCACTGTCAGATCTGCTTGAATCCCTGTCTAATCTTGTCCCCACAATCCACATCTTCAACCATTCGTTTTGCAAGCAATCTCAAAAAGATTGGGGGCTGTGTTGTTCTGTAGCTCCTACATTGTAAACTTCCAACTCTAGATCAGTCCAACCATCCAGCTTCTTATCTGCTAACCTAGGCTGATGAACCCTTCTGTAGAAAAGTTACGTTTCCAAGAGGATTGAAACCATTACAATGAATTCCATCCGCTAGGTTTGTCTAATTTCCCTGGTAATCCTGTGTAACCCTGTTCACCTTCCTCCAGCATTCTCCTTATTGTTTATTCCAAAGGATCACCACTTTAGCAGATTATCCTTTCTCTTCCTTTACTAAGAAAGTCGACGGCATCGATTGTTAAAAGACTGAAACGTTTTTGTGGTTAAATAAACCCTCAGCTATTCTTTCTTCCCTCAGTCCCCCAACCAATTTATTTATATATTCACTATTAAATGCTCACTCCACCTGTTGTTTGATTGCCTGATGACTATGAAGTACTATATTAGCAGGGTGGTGGTTACCGCATTCTAAATGTCATCCCTTAGAAGATAAGCTCCATAAAAGTAGCATGTAGAACAATGGATCTGGCATATAGTAGGCACTCAAATATTTGTTGAAGAATGAATGAATCCCTCTCCTACTTCTCAGCTAACAGTCCCCACAAGTTATTTTATCCCTCTTCTAGAGCTTCAACTTTTTATTTTTCTTGTTTGTTTTCCTCCCTTTGGCTCTTCCCCACTCAACTGTCCCTATATTTAGGAGAAAGAGGTGCGGGTAATGGACCTTCCTTTTGCTCAGAGTTCCCTCTCATTATATTATCCTCTTTCTCCCCCTCCTTTCACAGTCAGGCTTCTTTAATGGGTGGTTGATGTTAGCCTTTTTAGATTTTGTATTAGAATATATGCTTCCATTGAGCAGGGAATGTTTTCTGGCTATCCTTGTATAGATATCAGTGCTTATTTTAGTCTCTTGGGGGGAATCGGTAGGCAATTAATTAATGTATATTTAAATTAACAATATTCTTTGATTAAGAGAAGGTAGTGGAAAAAAATTGTTCTGATCTCTGTCTGGCTATTAATTTTTAACATGAAGTATGAATATTATAAGCATATATGGTCTGCAACGCCCTCCAGGGGTCTTTTTTGGTTCTTTTCTATCAAGGTTTCAAAAGTGCCTTCTGTTTCTGCTAAAACTACATTCCTAAATCTAAACCTTGCAGGTGAAGGAGTACCTCCTGGAAATTATGGGAACTATGGCTATGCTAATAGTGGATATAGTGCCTGTGAAGAAGAAAATGAGAGACTCACTGAAAGTCTGAGAAGCAAAGTAACTGCTATAAAATCTGTAAGTATACAACAACAACACATTTATAAACATATATGTGTACACATATATAATCTTATAAAGTACATGATTACATAGTCATCATACTAAGTAATTAATTTACCCAAATACTGTGGTTCAATAAGGTCAAAGTATACTCAAACTTTAGAATGTGATTTAAGTTGACGGTTAAAAAATGTGGCCAAAAGATACATTTGTTTTTTTTTTTTTTTTAAATACCAGCTATATTTTGTGGTTAAATCTAAAATACTGTTTATGTTGAGCGCAATAAGGTCTAAAACAGAGCTGTCTAACTTCCACCTGCAAGCAGTGCTCCTCCTGACATTTCTTCTTTCAGTTCTCCTAAACTACAAACCTGAGTCTTTTGTGTTTCTACCTTTGTACCTCAACTCACCGTCTTGTGATTCATTCTTTGCAATATTTGTCTTTATTCTGCTTTTCTATTTCTACTGTTATTCCCTGACTTTCTTAAGTCGGCTGTTGGGAGAGCCCCTTAACCTATCTGTTCCTAGTTGTTTGCATATTTGGAAATGAGCTACATACAGTCACAACAGTAATCTTTTTAGAGTATCATTTAAATTGCATTACTCTACTCCCAAAAGTCTTCAGTGTTCTCTCATGATCTAATAAAGTTCACACTCTGGAGTTTGACCTGACAGTTTCTTCAGAGGTTGGCCTCAGCTCTTCAGACCTTATCTCCCGTGCTTTCGGAACGTGTATGTCATTCTCTCAGATAAATTGGAGTACTCTGTGTGCCCTACGCGCCTGTATCACTTTCCTACCCATATATTTGACCATACCCTTAGCGATAAGCATCCTCTCCTTGCTTACATGGGGTGAAATCTTGCCCATCCTAAAAGGCCTGGCTTCATTGCACCTCCTTCCTCCTTTAAGCTTTATCTGAAAACCATGTCTAAAAATCACTTTTTCCATTATGAACATAAGCCCATTTGTATCATTGCCATGGCACTTATTGCATAGGAATTATTTATATTTAAAAGAAATTTACCAGATTGTAGAGTTTTCTATTGTACTCATTTTTATATTCTACACTAGCATAAATTTCTTATCAGTGTTACTGATTTAGTAAATATGTATTGAATAAAAGAATTACGAAAAGATTGTTTTAACAGTTTTTTTGATTGCTTCTACATTATGTTAAACGTGGCATAGCCTTAATAGGGCATTCAGTAGAAGCTCACACTGTCAAAACTTAATTGATGTTTCACTGTAGCCTTTGGAAAATAGAGTTGTATTCAACCAAAAGACTATTACATTCTGAAACAGTGTTGTTTCCACAGTTGTATTAAATCATAAGGAGATGATCCATGACCTAAGCAATACTGGATAATGTTGATACTTCAGAAAGCATAACATTTGAAGAAACTTAAGGTTTAAATGCTTTATTCTTTTTTTTTTTAATTCAAACGTTGACAATTTAGGCTTCTTGTCAGAAGAAAGATGTGACCTCCTCAAAATTTCTTTGCTTGTCTTGAATGACAGTGTGAAGTCCTTGGATGATATGTGCTATCTAGCTGTATAGTTACTTTATTTTATTTGAATTGTTAAGTTTCTGGAAAAGCTCATACTCTGGTTTGTAGAATTATACTATGATTTTGTGTCAATATTATCCTGTATGCTTTCTATACAAATTAAGTTTAAAAGTAGCCTCTGAGAACATTTGCAGTTATTTGCCAAAATTTTCAATAGTCAATTGTACTTATTCAAGTATCTTAGAAGTGAAACCTTGGGTGAATCTGTCATGTGAAGTATTAGATTGGTTTTGTTTTGAATAACATAGCTTCAGCCTATGGATAACACTAACTTGTAAATTTTTAGAAAATTTATTACCATGTTTTAAAGAAGAAAGTATCACCTTTGAAATCTAAGGAAACAATCAATTTAGGCATATATGATAAAGTAATATCACATTTCATTAGGAAAATAGTAAATACTTTTCCCTGGGGGTTTGAATTGCTCATATGGATGCATTTATATCTTTCAAAATGTAAAAGGAAAAATACAGAGAAATGCTTTTGCATGAACAAAATAACTAAAGAGAGAAAAGAGTATTCAAGGATATGAGAACCAGGATAAGAGAACCAGAGGAAAGTATATATATGCCAAAATTGAAAGACTGAATTAAATATTAAGATAAAATCAGAATAAAGAGCAGAGAGATGTCCACAGCTAGGAAGGAATAGATATTCTAAATTTATTTGCCTTTAAAGTCAGTGGAAAATGTATCAGAAGAAGAGAGTACATTTTATTTTTCTAGAATATCAGTTTCATTTGTGAAGATGCATATGCTTAGAATGGCATTATTTTTGCTTTGTAACATTTAAATGCCTTTATATCAGTAACAAGGTATATTCTTTTCTCTTTATAGCTTTCCATAGAAATAGGCCATGAAGTTAAAAATCAAAATAAATTATTAGCTGAAATGGTAAGTGTGTTTTGATTTTAACTTTAAGAAATTTGAGGCAATAGTCTCAGATTTAGTCTCTTAATCAGGAACAGTATCATTTTAACTTTTATCCATTTTGAAATAGATCTGAAGTTCATAGCTGGTCATTAAAAGCTTCGTTGATATCACATAAAACTATTCCAGTATTTTTTCTAGTAGAAATACTGGAATGCTTCTGAAAATAAACTACTAAATTGAGAATTTTGTACTCTGTCTTACTGGGCTCAAATATTTATGGCCACCCTAATTAGAATTAGAGAAAAATGATGTTGAAAGGATATCTAGAGATAGTATGTCCTGGATTCCCATCCATTTATATCTAATCAGTGTGGAATAACCATAAGGTTTATTTTTGCCATATTTTTGCATTTTTCACCTTTCCCAAAATATATAGGTGGGAGGATGAGGAGGAAGCCAATATGTCTTTAGTCTTGGGTTGAGAAACACTGTTGAGGACTCAGGTCAAATGATTATTTTGCATGTTCTTAGAGAGTTCAATAGATAAAAGACTTGTAGTAACTTATTGATCAAATAATCAGATGTATTTCAACCAAATGTATTTTACTTACTGTAAACTCGTGTACTTTTTTTGCTTGATCTCCTAAAAATCACTTCTGAACAAATCCCTCACAGATTTGAACATAATCACACCCCTGATCCTTCATCTTTCCTTGTTAGAGCCACATTCCGTTCTTTTATGTTGATTTTGATGTCAAACTTCTTAGGACCATCTCTAGTTTCTCCATGTGCCTTTAAAATTGTACTGTTCAAAAAGGTACTGCTCCCCATCCCCCCCCTGCCAAAAACAATATTGTGTATTAGAATCACCTGGGGAACTTATTGAAAATATTTATGCCTGGGCCATTCTAGCTATACTGGCTCAGAATTTCAGGGAAAGGGAAATAGGCATATGTATTTTGAGAAAAAAAAAAAAGCATCCTGGGTGATTTTGATACATAACTCTGATGAAGAACCATCCATCCAAAGCACATGAGCTACACAGAGCCTGAGCTAAGCAAGGCTGCTATTCTGCTGGGGCTTTTACTCAAGATCTCTTTTATCCATACCTAGCCTGTCATTTTAAGGACTCTTCCAGCTGTATTTTAATCTGACAGATTTGCCCCGTTCATATTTATGGTCCTTACCACATGTTGCACCACCTCTACATGAAGTTCTCCAGCTTTTAGCAGATACTACAGTACTTAAGGGTTTTTGTTTACAGTACTTAAAGAGCCCTGGTGGCACAGTGGTTAAGAACTTGGCTGCTAACCGAAAGGTCAGCAGTTGGAATTCACCATCTGCTCCTTGGAAACCCTGTGGGGCAGTTCTACTCTGTCCTATAGGTAGCTATGAGTCAGAATCGCCTCAACAGCAATAGGTTTGGTTTTTTGTTTTTAATAGTTCTTAAAAGTCAGCTATTTAAACAGAAGTATTTTAAAAGTAAAGGTACATTAAACTGCTAACCGTATTAAATTTTGGATGAAATATTAGAAAGCAACCAACCGTTTGACATTGTAGAGCCAAGCCAGAATAAAAAGCAAGGAAAAGCCTGTATGATAGTGGAAAAACTACTTTATTATTGATGTTTTTTAATCCACATAATTGGAATAAGACCTACATGGTTTGGGTTTTTTAATTACTCTGTGCAGCTGAAAAAAACATTATGAGATAATGGAAGACTTATTATTCATTGAGAGAATTGCTGTATTTTGCATGGAATAGTCAGGCTGATTTGATTACTCAAAGTTATAAACAAGCTCCTGAATGGATTAAACACCAAAATTGTCATTAAAAGTACCTCAGTAACAGAGTGTATTCAATTATTTGAACATCCCGAGAGTCTTCGAGCATATGTGTGTAGAATATTAGAATCTAAGTGTTATATTTTACTTTCCCCTTGTAGGATTCAGAGTTTGATTCTACAACTGGATTTCTAGGTAAAACTATGGGGAAACTGAAGATTTTATCCAGAGGGAGCCAAACTAAGCTGCTGTGCTATATGATGCTGTTTTCACTCTTTGTCTTTTTTGTCATTTATTGGATTATTAAACTCAGGTGATAGACGTAAGTGTGAGTTTGGAATTTGTTCCAACTTAATGGCTTAATGGAGTAGCGCTTTGGTAAAAATCAGCATCAAGACATTTCAAATTTTCAAATATTACGACTTTTCCCATGGACGGTTACTGAGTTCAGGGTTCCCCACTTGTTTCATAAATCACATTAGATAATACAGTGTTCTTTGAATACCATTTCTTAATGACTCATTTTTGCCCCTATTTTCAGGGGTGTCGAGATGGCCTGTAGCTGGTTTGACCCTAATAGTTTTTTTTCTATTCTTTGTCTAACTGTCACATTAAATAGCAATGTAATATTATGTTGTTACCATAAATGTAGGCTTGGGTTCCATGTACAGAATATAGTGGGACAGTAACAGAATGTCTGGAGAACCTGATGCTGAGCTCCGAAGATGGTGAACAAATTGGTGATAGCGTGGTCAATATATTTCCCTGAAGTATCACCAGCTGTGATGGTGTACTCCCCTTTCCTCCTTTATTTAGTTAAAATTGTAGGTGGATGTCTTCTTACCTACAACCCTTATTATAATTTTGATGATGTAGCTCCACTTCCCTTATTGCCCAAGGAGCTCATTCTTTAATAAAGCTTGTTATTGTGGCATTATTTCTAGTAAGACTCAATACAAATGTGTCCCAGTATAGGTATTGTTTTATATTAACTTTATAAATTCCAGTGACTTGATTTATAATAGTTTTATGACTTTAGCTATTAGGTGGCCTATTTGGTTATCATTTGCAACAAAATAATGTGAAGCTAAGCAATTGCTAATCTCTGAATGGAAATAAAGTATTCAGAATAATTAATTGTTTCTGCTTTATTATATGCTCAAAATATGTAGTGAAAATACCCAGGCACAGATCTTGGAGTTAAGAGCATTGTTGCTTTAAGCCACTGTATTTGTTTATGGAAAACAAAACACACAGGTGGTTTGTGGAGTAGAAAGAAATGTTAAAATATTGCTAGATACTCTGTATTGCTACTATTTTGGAAGTTATCCATTTATAAGCTCCAAAAATAAAATTTTTAATGAAATAGATTGATGGACTAGGTTGCTTCTTTTATTTAAGTCTCTTACTCTTTCTGATAAAATTAAGCATACTTTTTAAAAATATTGTAATATCTTTTATAATCTCTGGAGGGAAAAAAACCTCCAAAATCTTTCCCTAATAAGAGTGCTGGATTTTGACTCTAAGCAAACTCCTCATTTCATTATATGTTTTTATTCAGTGGTATGGTAGTGAACTGACTCTGGAGGGAAAAAACTCAGATTTGTAGCATCTTCTGATTAATGTGGTTTAAATACTCCCACCGTTGTGGATTTCCAGCTACCAGTATGACATCATTGAACACGGAATTGGGAAAATATGTGCAGAGTTGGCTCTCATAAGCTGATATGAGCTAGCTCCAGTATACCATTGGCTATATTGATGATAAATATTCTTTTAAAAGATACAGAAGTTATTTGTTTCTCCGATAAGAATCTCTTAGATCTTAGGAAAAAAATTCAGGCAACATGAAGTTAAATTGAGAAATTAGCTTGAGAATAATTTTTTCAATGACAGTGTACTCTTAGAAGATCACTTTTACATTTTGCAAATGTCAACTTTTTCTCCCTCCTCTAGCTACATTTATTGACCTACCATCTTCTGGTAGTTCGAACACTGTATATGAATCATATGCAAAGAAAGTGGGTGCATATTACTGTTCTGGTTTTCTCCATGCTTTTCCATCCATGTAAATGTTCAAGCAAGAATGCAAGGTTCATTCTGTTATGTGTTGATACAGCTGGTGTCTTAGCCCTGAAATACAGCTGACTGGGCAAGACCTGTGTGCTTTTCCAGAAGAATTTTTCATAAGCCTTTGCAGGAGCCCTAGTGGTGGAGTGGTTAGGAGCTATGGCTGCTAACCAAAAGGTCAGCAGTTCAAATCCACCAGCTGCTCCTTGGAAACCCTATGGGGCAGTTCTACTCTGTTCTGTAGGGTCACTATGAGTCAAAATCAATTCAACGGCTGTAGGTTTTTTTTTAGTTTTGAAGGACTGTCATACAAATTTAAGAGACTTGCAAACTGCCAAGTCCAGATACTTAGAAAACTCTTTCCTTCTTAAAACAGTGAACAGCAAGATAGAAATACACACAAAATATCTTTAATAAGAAAAAATGTCCATATTCTATGGAGACTCTGAAATTCATATAGCTTAATTATTTATGACTTTAATAGCTAAAGGATAATGCAAAATATAACCACATTGTCCACTGCGATATAACTCTTCTACAAAGTCTTTGGCACTTCAGAAGAAAATGCTTAATGATTCAACTTTGCTAACTTCAACAAGAGTCAGTGTTGTACAATCTTAATGTTGAAAAATCTGCAATCCTAGTGTAACTCACGTGAGAGCAGACAGCTAAGTCTGGTTGTATTAGTATTTATGGCTTCTCTGATTGCTGTGATGAATTTCGAAATGAGCAGAAAAACCATAAATGAACACAAAATCCAGATAAAACTTTAATGAATAATGAAAAACTTTGTCAGGTCATCAGTTTATATTTTAAGAGCATTCTTATTCCTTTCTCCTCAACTTTATCTCATTAATAAATAATTAGAACTAGAAGCTGGTAATTTACTAGGTTTTCTGCATTATTTAATAATCCATTGATTCTAAAGAATATAAAATAAGCTCTCAAGGAAACTGAAACATAAGTGTTACTGTGAGATAACCTGTATTGTATTTCAGCAGTTACTGGAATGAAATGCTTTACTCATCTTTTAGACAGATGGAAGGATTAGTTTCTCTAAAATGTTTTAAAATTTTTATTTTACATTTGTATATTAAAATTATTTAAGTTACTTTTGAAAAGCAAGTTGAGTTTGTTTTCTTCTCCCCCCCAAAAAATCGCAAAGAGAACAAATATGATGACTTATTAAAGTAAGACTATTTAATTAAAATTTCTCTAATAATTAATGGATTATTTATTATCTATTGCTCAAAAACAAATTTCTAGATAAGGTATGCTAGTCAGCTCCCATAAGCTCTGTCTTTACTTTATCTGCATTTAGTTTTCATGACTTGATAGTGTATTTTTACTTTTTAAGCTATTTCTAAAATAGTTTCTAGAATTCACACAGCTTTTTAAGTGAGATCAATGGGGATACAGAAAACATTCTTTTTATTGATTACATGCTGCTTCAAAATTGCCACAAAAACAGTAAAAACAAATTTGCCACAGTGCAAGCTGAGCACTGATGACACAGTATATTTATCACTCTAGCAGAAAACTAGAAAAGCACAAAAAATTGCACTCACAGCCAGAACCACATAGGGCGAATGGCAATGCCAGGCCCCTGCTGTGAAATTCTTCACAGACAAGTTAAAGCAAATTGCACTGTTTTGTTGTTGAAGTTAATTCACCTCCTGTTTTATACTTGTTACGGGCCTTCAAGTCGATTCTGACTCCTGGCGACCCCACGTGACAGAATAGAACTGCCTCATAGGGTTTCTAGGTTGTAATCTTCATGGTGGTGGATTGAGAAGCCGCTGGCTGGGTTTGAACCGCCAATGTTTACAATTAGCAGACAAGAGCTTAACTGTTGCGCCGCAAGGGCTCCTATTTTATACTTGGTGTGTCTGAATATAGCTTTTGGGCATGGCTAGCAAACCGCCTTCAGGGTAATTGTTCAGAGTTCTCTTTCCAAACTTCTAAAAGTTTATTATTTTAATTACAAACTACAAAACTACTTCATGAAACAACTGCATTCTAATTTTCAAATATGCAAGGCTGCTATGATTTTAACATAATTAAGTTCTTTGTACCTTCATGTATTATAGAATAAAGCACCAGGAAGTTCTCGTGTAATTAGGTTTAATATGATTTAAACATGTGTGCCTGAGAAAATATAAAGAAGAAAGGAGGGTGGAGGGGGAGGGGAAGGAAGGAGGAAAGGGAAAGAAGTTAGGAACGAAGGAAAGACGGAAGGGAAAAGAAGGAAGGAAGGAAGGAAGGTGGGTCAGGGGGGAAGGAAGGAGGGTGAGAGGGGAAGGAAGAAGTAAGGAAAGAGGGATGGGGAAGGAAGGAAGCAAGGAAGGAGGGAGGGAAGAAGGGAAAGAGCGAAGGAAGGAAAGGAAAGGAGTAAGCTAGCCTTCAACCACTTTTGCACGTCCATAGTCTTTGACCTAAATTGTAGTCATTTTTTTAGGAGGAAGTAGAATCCTCATGGCAGGCAGTCAGGCAGTAAAAAAATACTATATGTTAAGTAGTTTGCCTTTTAATTAAATATGTGAGTGTTGCTTTATTCCTTTTGTTCCTGGTAAAGCAGTGACATATATTTTCAGGAAGTTAATTTCTCATTAAACAATTTCTGCTGGTACTGACCTATGCCAGGTAAACTCAGAACAGGTTATATTTTCATATAGCCATATAACCATGAGTATTTACTCATTTACTCATTACTGCTATATTTTTGTTCTAGTACTTACCTAGAGCTGTTATACATTTCTTCTGGAGCTATAACATCTGGTATTTGAGACCCATTTCTTCCTCACTAATGAGGAACTTCCTAGAAACACTTATATCTTCAAAAATTGCCTGTAAGGTATCTGACACCACATACCCTACATACCCGATTTTTTCCTATATTTTTAAGAGATATGAATTCCTAATAAAAGACATAAAAGGTATTCATAGAAAAGAAAATTTCAGCTATCAAAAATTAAATATTTTTTATTAATTTATTCAGGAAAGAAGTGGTTAAGAGCTTTGGCTGCTAACCAAAAGGTTGGCAGATCGAATGCACCAGCCGCTCCTTGGAAACCCTATGGAGCAGTTCTACCTTGTGCAATAGGGTTGCTATGAGTCAGAACGGACTTGGCAATGGGTTACAGTTTCACTAGCATATTATGCTCTAAGATTACGATATTTTGATGTGTACATGTATGCACACACTCATACACAAACTCAATCCCTGCCGTTAAGGAGAGACAGCAGTCAAATAATGCAAAAAATATTGTAATTGTTAAATGTTAGTTGTTATTGGAATGTTTGAGCAATTTACAAAGCATATGAATATACTTCAGAGATTACAAGAACTCGCTAAGTGAATCATCTGGATTTGGAGTCTTTTATAAATGAAGTAATTTTGTCATAACCTTTATAATGTCTTTCATGGTTTCTAAATACTTTCCTTTTTATATTTATTTTTATATTTCCTTTATTATTTATAACTTTGTCATTGTCATTTGATCTTTTTTCCCCTCTTGGTTAGATTTTGCTAACACATCTCTTTAATACCTCACATCTTCCCACCACTCCTTCCTTACTTACCTTAGTCAGCATTTGGGTTAATTATTTGTTTGTTTTCTGTTTCCTGATTCACTAGCATCTGCCTTTATCTTTATTTTCTTCCTTTTTTCCTTAAAACATTTTTTCTTGATGTTTGCCTAAGTTCTTGTTGAATGTAGAGTTTATTTTTTTAAAAACAAAAATGTGTAAGACTTTCAATTTTCCTCTGAGTTTAGTTTTGACTAGAGGATCTTTTTTTTTTTTTTTTTCCCACATCATTTTTGCTGTTTTCCTAAATATAACTATTTAGGACAAAAGGTAAAATTACTACACAAAATTTTTGAAGTCCTCTTTTACACAACAGTAGTATAAAAGAAGGAAATTCTGCTGGCGTAGTGGTTAAGAGCTACAGCTGCTAACCAAAAGATTGGCAGCTTAAATCCACCAGGTGCCCCTTGGAAACTGTGTGGGGCAGTTCTACTCTGTCCTATAGGTCACTGTGAGTCAGAATCAACTCGACAGCAATGGGTTAATATAAAAGAAAATATATGTAAGTTTTAAATTTCTAAATAATTATCTTTTATTAAATTCTAATTTATCTTATCTATCTGTAGTATTTTACAGTGGAAGAAACAGAAGCTCAAGGTAGTTAAATAACTTGAGTGCCAAATAGAAAGTGATCAGATCTAGAATTGATTCCAATCTAATACACATACCAGTTAGAGGACCTAACTTTATTTAACTATGTAAACTTTGTCTGCTTTTTATTTAACTGGTCATGGAAAGTCACTGAAGCATTTTTTAAGAAAGCATAGTACATAATGAACTTTGTTTTTGTAAGCCCATTTTGTGCAAAATGAATTGAAGACCACAAGAGTTCATCAAGAGGCTGGAAGTGAGCTTCTGAGCATAAGATGGAAAAGAAGAGATGCTGAGGTTAATTTCAAAATAAAAAATTCCAAGATGTGGTGATAGGCCAAATAAACGAGAAGTCAAGTCGATTCCAAAATAAGTCACCCTTTTGGGGACAGATTGTTATCATGGTCCATAAAAATAGTCAAGTTAAGAATGCAACTTGGTTTTATGGGAAAAACACATTCCAGTTCAATCATTTTCAGTTTCCTATTTTTTTTTTTTTTATGAAAGATGTATGGCTGTTGTTGAAACAGGTTAAAATAAAATGGACCACTCTTTCTTAGGAGTAGATATTTTAAGTGATAGCTATTATACAGATGTTTCACTGCTTCTAATATATTATACACTCTGTAAGAGCAGGGACTTCCTGTTAAACACCTATGTTTTCCTTAGAGCACTTCACACAATAGTAGGTGACTAATAAGAATTTGGTGAATGAATTTATGTTGGTTTTGTCTTTTCTAGTAAGGAACATATCTTTTTTTTTTTAATCATCTCTCACTAAAATTCCAGTGCTGAGATCATAGAAGGCCCTTAATAAAAATTTGTGGCTTGATTTATAAGATACTGTCTTAGGCTGGTTTTTCTAGAGAAGCAAAACCAATGAAGCTTATAGAAAGAGAAAGATTTATCTCAAGGAAATGGCTAATGCGGTTGTAGAGGCTGGCAAGTCCCAAGTCTGTGGGTCAGGCATCAGGCTTTTCCTGATTCACATAGCTACAGGGACTAACAAACCCAAGGTTGGCAGGTCAGATGGCAGGCTTTTGTTTCATGGATTGTGCAGGCTGGTGAATCCAAGATCGGCAAGTAAGATGCCAGGCTGCTGGCTCACGGGCTGTGGAGACTGACAAATCCCAAGATTGGCAGGCATTACAGCTGGCAACTGGCTCAAGTCCCAGAACAAGAGGTCAGATGATGATGAGCTGGATGTAGAATCCAGAGTGAACAAAAGACAGCAAGATTTGCCAGAATGTCCATATATATTGGATGCAGGTCACACTCCTGAGGAAACTCACAACTGATTGACTGATCACATCAGATCATATCATGGAGGTGATTACATTATATCACAAAATGGAGGATAACTACATCATTTAAAAAAGCACAAAAAGTACATTTATTACTATTTAAAATGGTCTGTTAAACTTCAGTCTGTAAATGAGAATGTTTATAAGCTGAACTTGGAAAAATGCCTAATATGGAGTGGTCCATAGGCTTCAACTGGCACTCGTGGATGAGTGTGGTAGCCAAAATGTCACCTGTTGCTCTCCAGGATCTCACTGTTGTGCATCTGGCACTGTCATCCCAGGCACTCCTACCTAACCCAGCGTCTTAGGCTGGGTTCTCTAGAGAAGCAAAACCAGTAAAGTGCATAAATATATAGAGAGTTTTATATCAAGGAAAGGGCTCATGTGATTGTGGAAGCTGGGATGTCCCAAGTCCATGGATCAGAATACAGGCTTTTCTTGATTCACATAGCTGCAGGGGCTCGTGAACCAAAGATCAGCAAGTTGGAAACCAGGGCTCTTGCTCACAGGCTCACAAATCCCAAGATTGGCAGGCAAGACCACAAGTCTTCTCCTGATTCATGTAGCTGCAGGGGCTGGCAAACCCAAGATTGACAGGTCAGAGAGCAGGGCTTCTGCTCAGAGGCTGTGAAGATTGACAAATCCCAAAATTGGCAGATAAGCTGATAGCTCTAGTCCCAGAACCAGAGGTCAGATGAACAGGAGGCAGTCACAGGATCCAGAGCAAGCAGAAAGCAAGAACATCTGCTTATATTAGGATGCAGGCCACACCAACAAGGAAACTCCCTTTTAACTGATTGGCTACTCACAGCAGATCCCATCAGGGGAGTGATCATATATATATATATAAACACTGAGAATCATGGCCCAGCCAAGTTGACACACAATCTTGACCATCACACCCAGGATACTACAATGCCTAAGAGCAAGCTGTCAGTTAGGCCAGATTTTTCAGTGCTATTAAAAATGTCATCTACCAAGAAAAGAGAACATTAACTGAAGATTCTTACTTGAGACAAGACACCTCCTTTACTGGAGAAGGTCACTTTTTTCTATAAATTAGCTCTGTCAGTAGCAAAGATAAATTCAGTGAAGTTAAAAAAAAAAAAGTGTACCGTAGTTAGAGTTGCAAAATGCAGTATTGATCAACTGTCACTCTTTCCCTTTGTGAATGTTATTGCCACAGATCTGTTAGCATAAAGGGCTACAGAACAGCCCCCAGACTGTATTTGTAAGTGACTGATGGACATTCAAATCAGAATACTGTGAAGCACGACACAAATAGGAAAAAAAAATTCTTCCAAGAACATTCAGGGATGAGTTTGGCTAAATGAATAAATGCTATCCCTTAAAAAATTGAATCATGTATTAGTCCGATAATGCTCCATTAGACAAAAGCAAATGTCAGATTTCACGGAATAGCACAAGTTTGTTTATGTCTAGTACACAGTGAACTTGACCTCATAGACATTGTCATGGATTGAATTATATCCCCCCAAAAATGTGTGTATAAATTTAACTGGGCCATGATTCCCAGTACTGTGATTTTCTTATATGTTGTAAAACCTGCCTCGATGATGTTAATGCGGGAGGATGGGCAGCAGTTGTTAGCAAGGCAGGACTCAATCTACAAGACTGGATTGTGTCTTGAAGCAATCTCTTGAGATATAAAAGAAAGAAGTGAGCAGGGAGACAGGGGACCTCATACTACCAAGAAAGAAGTGTCTGGAGCAGAGGGCATCCTTTGGACCTGCGGTCGCTGCCCAAATGCATAGTCGAGAAGGGAAGAGGTGACAGGAGACCTGGACGAATGGACACTGGGATGGGGTAAAGGGAAAGGAGGATATTGCTGACGACACTGCAGGAATTGCAACCAAAGTCACAAAACAATTTGTGTATAAATTTTTGAATGAGAAACAAATTTGCACATAAACTGTCACCTAAAACACAACAAAAAAAGAATATTTAAGAAATAAAATATTAATGTTGGTTTACATTGATCAACATTATCTTTTATAATTTGAAAAAAAAAAAAAAAACTCACGTGAACAGATTATATGAATTGAATTACCTAAACTCACATGGTTAGGTGGCAGTAGAGGGGAAACTAGGTCTACTTAACTCTGAGTTAAGCTCTTTTATCCACATCACTATCTAGGCACCATCTTACCATGTTTTCTTCTCAATCACTTTTATCATGGGAATATTATTTGAAGGAAACACAGCTAACAGCAAGTTTTTGTTTTTGTTTTTTTTTTAAAGTACTCAGAATATGTGATCAGACAAGAAAGACTTGGTCATGCTACTGGAACAAAGAACACAAAATTCTCAGTGGCTTAAAACTCTGAAGTTTTATTTCTTATTCCTGCTATGTGTTCATTGCAGGTTGCATGGTGAGCTTTGCTTCACGTCACCCTCAAGGCCCAGGCTGAGGGAGGCCACATCACTGAGCATCCATAATCACTACAGAAGGAAAACAGAATGCCACAAAGTGCTTTAGGCTGGTGTCCAGAAGTAACACTTGGCATTCCACCCACATTTCACTGCCAAAGGAAATCTCGTGATCATCCAACTTCTAGAGAGCAGGCAAGGGAAATCTTACCGTGTGCCTAGAAAGAAAGGGAACTATTTGGTGAGCAGAAGTAATGACTGTTATGTCTCAGCCATTCCTTTCGGCTTTGCTGGGAAAGATTCACTTCATTATACATTCATTAAAAAAAGGAATATTCATATACCTATGAAAATGGTACCAGAAGACAGAAGGCTAATGAAATTGGATTTCTGATTATACTTAGCTGCTTTATGAAACATTCTGTATTACCAAACAGGTTTTTTTATGGACAACAAACAAAAAACTAGAATTTAAAACCAGATTTTTAAAATCCATTATGGCTTTAAGATTTAATTTCTTCAAAAATGCATTTGTTTATTTAATAGATAATGATATTTTTCACCTCAGGTTAGTTTTACCTGATTTAGTAATGAAGTCAGTGTAGAAAATTATGCTTTAAGTATTTTTTTTTTCAATATTATTGCAAAACCAACAAGGTTCAGGGAATGTAACTAGAGTAAGAATGAAGCACATTTAAGCCTACAGAGTAGGCTTAAATGTCTTAGTTGGAAATATAAAACTTGTCACTGAAAAGATTAAGTGTTTTTGGGGGAAAGAAAGTTAGAAGCCAAAGAAATTGCTCCTTCATTGCTTAGAACGCCTATGCTATGTGAGTTCATTTAAACATTTATTTTTCTCAGGTATTGGGCAGCGTATATAGGGTTACCATATGAAAATATTCACCTGCATGAAGACTAATGGTATTGTGACAATTTTTAATGACATAATTTACCCAAAAGTCTTAAAAAGCCAACCAACTGGAGCTTTATTGGGGCAGGAGAAAGTTTCAGTCAGAAACACTTCAGTTTAAATTTTAGATTTTCTGTTTTTAGTTGTGGGGCAAGTCATTTAATCTCTCTGTCCCCATTTCCTTCTCTCTAAACTGGGGATACTCTTGTCCATCTCACAGGACTCTTGAAGGGACCATTCATTCACTCATTAAACCAAATATTTCATAAGCCTTCACATGTGCCATGCACTTTGCTAGGTATCAGGGGTATGGTAAAGAACAGAGCAGGCATGAGATAAATTGAGTCTATAAAGACACAGGAGGCTCGTATTGTGATAAAGAAGTAAATAATCAGGATAATGAGAGTGAGAGTTACTGTGGAGGCTTCCTTAGACATGATGATCAGGCAAGGCCTCTCTGAGGAACACAGGATGGAGATGAGCCAGCCAAGCAAAGAGCCGGCTCTTTGTAACCTTGGAATACGTCAGCAATTCTAAACATTCAAATAAAAACGAATCTTACATTTGCATCTCTATAATTTAATTAATAGGTTAATTGTCTATACTAACTTTTCACCAGAATAAATGATTTATCAATGCTTCTTTTAGTCAAAATAATATCCAGGGTCAATTATTTTGATCTCAGAGAGTGGTAGTCAAAGTTCCTAAATTGTCCAGAGTGAGCTGAACAAATATCTTGCTTACAAAAGTTCTCAGCTTGTTGTCCCTTGAGGTGTTAGTACATTTGTTGTGTCTCGTTAATTTTACTGAAAAATTGCTCTGGGGAAAACAGACGGTCACAGACCATCGAAATAAAATCATCTTCAAAAGATGCAATAGCAAAGTTCCCCCCAGTAAGCTCAATGTAACACTTTAAGTACTCCTGTCAAGGACCAGGCATTCATAAAATTCAAACTTATTAAGACAAACATTGTATTAAAGGTAAGAAATATCCCAAGCACTATGCTAGCTTACAGATTGAAGCAGTGTTCTAAGTCACTGTCAAAGAGAATTGCTCCATCACCTTTGATGAGGAAAGCTCTGTGAACGGTGGGCAATTCTGTACTCCATCTTACCACCACTTTACAAAGAAGACACAGGAGACCAGGCTGAAATATCGAAGTGTTCATCATTAAATGCTCATGCTATTATTAGTCACAAATAATTGATATAAAAAATGAAACTTTAAAAAAAGTGCTGTAATGCTAAGCCAGTTTCTATTTTTAATGTAAAAAAAAAAGAAAGTGTTTTCCTTTTAAGGTTTCCCAGAAAACTATTGTTCAGAGATCCTGCCTACATTCATCTTGACCAGTATAAATAAAGTAGATCGTGGCAAAATATTCTTAGGTTTAAAAAAAATTATTTAAACCATCATTACCACTTAAATTTAATTTTCATTTATATATACGATAAGCAGATTCTTTTCAAACTTATGCTGTTTAGTAAAGCTCTCAGATTACTCTTGTTTCATCTTCCTTGCTCCACATTCGAAAGTAAAAACATCATTCCTTCTCAATGTGAAAAGTGGTTCTGGGGGGTGGGGTGGGAAAGAGTAAGAATGAAAGAATAATTTAGAAGATTTTCTATCACATAATCATTCTATAATCCACTGATTATCTGCTTAGTTTTTCTTTTATTTTTTATTTTCTACAACTCTCTAGAGATTATATTTACTTCATCTTTAAACGTTTTCGAATTATTTAGAAATTAAGGTGTAGGTTTTTTTCACAGTGGATCCTTCTGATTCTAAGTAGTGACAACAGTAGAAGCCTGCTTCTGCTAAATTTAGCTATTCCTTGGCGTTTGTCTAGAAGCTTAAAAGGAAACAGGCTTCCTTTCAGTCCAATCTACTGCCGCTACAGAATTATATAATAACATGTCAAAATAATGACTCCGAGGCACTCTGAAGACTTAAGGTGCCTTCCAAATCATCCAAGAAAGATGTAAGTCTTTTTAGTGAGTATATTTTTGTAGGCTCATAATACTTTGAAAATTGAAAATCAATATATGGCATATACGGTTGAGCAGGAGATGACCTAAGGGGGACTTCAATCCTGTGGAAGAGCTTCTGAAAAGTAAAGTTTTGGAGTAGTAGTAAAACTAGGGAGAGTGCGAATGGTTATTATACTCTGTTGCTAACTGAAATGTTGGTAGTTCAGGCCCACCCAGAGGCTCCTTAGAAGAGAGGCCTGGAGATCTACTTCTAAAAAAACAGCCATTGAAAACCTATGGCACACAGCTCTGCTCTGACACACGTGGGGTCGCCATGAGTCAGCATCCACTAGAAGGCAAATGGCAATAAAACTGTTGTGTGCTGCCAAGTAGATGCCGACTCATAGTCACTTCATGTGATGAAGCAGAACTGCTTCATAGGGTTTCCTAAGTAACCTTTATGGGAGCAGATGGCCAGGTCTTTTTCCCCATGGAGTCAGTGGTAGGTTTGCCAGCCTTTCAGTTAGCAGCCAAGCTCTTAACCATTGTGCAACCAGGCCTCCACTGGAGTAAAACTAAAACCAAAACAAACCAAACTGGTCGGGATAGATTCTGATTCAGGAGTCTTAAAAGTCTCTAGATTCTCTTTTTCCATAGTATGGTCAATCTTTCATTACACACATGAAGAGGTTCTGATACGTGTGGAAACCATGAATGGGCTTTTTGATATTTGTTAGCAATATTTAAAATATCTATGTAGTGGAGTGAGTCATTGAGCCTTAAAATCTAAATGAAAATAATCTCAGATTTTCCTGTTCTTCTTTGGGTTCCTGCTACCCTTTAATTTTGGAGCCAACTTTTTCAGTTTGAGGAGTCCTGGTGATGCAGTGGTTAAGAAAGCGTGGCTGCTGACCAAAATGTTGGCAGTTTGAAATCACCAGCCACTCCTTGGAAGCCCTATGGGGCAGTTCTACTCTGTTCTATTAGGTTGCTATTAGTTGGAATGGACTCAACAGCAATTTTTTTTTTTTTTTTTTTTTTTTGTGCTTTAGGTGAAAGTTTACACAGCAAATTAGCTTCTCATTAAGTAGTTCACACACAAATTGTTTTGTGACATTGGTTGCCAAGGCCACGATGTCGACAGCAATGGGGTTTTTCAGTTTGAAAAATGAAAAGACTATAAAGAACCCAGCCAGGTGACAGCTTCAAGATAAATAAATAAATAAATGAAACAGAGACGATAAGGCTGTCTTGAGGCAGTACAGTGATAAAAAGCTTTTCCACTGAAGTAGGCAATTTCTTCCATAAAATTGTTAAGGACAGATGGTACAAAGAAAAAAAGATAAGAATGACATTGTCTGCCCATTTTTTCCTAAGGAAAGAGCTAGAGATTTTTCAAGTAAAATAGAAATATTCTACTTTGCCTCCATACATGATTCTTATTTTGGGCTAGTAGGAAGTGACTTTCTACTCCTCTGAAAGTCAGACACCAAAGACTGGGGCTAGAGGTGTGAGTAGAGGTGGGAAGAAAGAGTACATGCATAGAATCAGCCTGGAATTGAATCAACTCTCCACCAATTACCAGCTGAGTAACTTCAATAAAGTCACTAACCACTCTGGTTCTGTCTCTCCCTTCTGTAAAATAACACATACCCCACAGGGTTCTTATTAGAATTAATTAAAAAAAAAAAAAAAAGCATGCCAAAGCACCCGGCACATAATAGGTTTTTTGTAATGGAATGCAAAAATTGTTGAACAATATCATTAATATCACGTGCAAGTAAAATTTTGCTGAAGTAATCCAAAAACAGTTGCAGCAGTACATTGACAGGGAACTTCCAGAAATTCAAGCCAGATTCAGAAGAGGGTGTGGAATAAGAGATGTCATTGCTGATGTGAGGTAGATCTTAGCCAAAAGCAGGGAATACCAGAAAGAAGTTTACCTGTGATTTGAGTATGCAAAGCTGTAGACTGTGTGGATCATAAAAATCATGGATAACATTGTGAAGAATCGACATTCCAGAACAATTAAGTGTGCTCTTGTGGAACCTGTACATAGACCGAGGCAGCTGTTTGAACAGAACAAGGGGATACCGTGTGGTTTAAAATCAGGAATGGTGTGTGTCAGGACTGTATCCTTTCACCATACTTATTCAGTCTGTATGCCGAGCAAAGAATTCAAGAAGCTGGACTATATGAAGAAGAACACGGCATCAGGATTGGAAGAAGACACGTTAATAAACTGCAATATGCAATGACACAACCTTGCTTGCTGAAAGTGAAGAGGATTTGAAGCACTTACTAATGAAGATCAAAGGCCACAGCCTTCAGTATAGATTGCACTTCAACATAAAGAAAACAAAAATTCTTATAATGGGACCAATAAGTAACATAATGATAAATGGAGAAAATATTGAAGTTGTCAAGGATTTCATTTTACTTGGATCCACAATCAACACTTTTATGGAAGCAGCAGTCAAGAAATCAAATGATGTATTACATTGGGCATATCTCCTGGAAAAGACTTCTTTAAAGTGTTCAAAAGCAGATGTCACTTTGAGGACTCAGGTACACCTGACCCAATCCATGGTATTTTCAATCACCTCATATGCATGCCAAAGCTGGACAACGAATAAGGAAGACCAAAGAAGAATTGATGCCTTTGAATTATGGTGTTGGAGAAGAATATTGAATATGCCAGGAACCGCCAGAAGAACAAAAAAATCTGTCTTGGAAGTACAGCTGGATTGCTCCTTACAAGCGAAGATGGCAAGACTTTTCTCATGTACTTTGGAGATGTTACTTCTCAGGTACTTTGGAGATGTTATGAGGAGGCACCAGTCTGTGGAGAAGGCTACCATGCTTGGTAAAGTACACGGGCTGAGAAAGAGAGGAAGGCCTTCAATGAGATGCAACAATGAGCTCAAACATAGCATGATTGTGAGGATGGCAGGACCAGGCAGCATTTAGCTCTGTTGTGCATGGGGTTGCTATGAGTTGGAAGTAACTCGATGGTACCTAACAACAACAGTAAATGTTAGTTGAATCAGAAAATAAACATGGTTTCACATATTTCATATTTTGCGCTTAAACCAACATCAATGATTCCATTTCCTGAATATTGGTTTTGTTGCCTGGCTGCTTAGACACTGTCACGGACATTATAACACAGGAGAAATCAACTTTGTTCCTGATGGACGCTGTGTCACACTCTATAGAGCTAACACTCCACACACACTCATGTGAACAGAATGACATGCTGATGTCCACCACAGAATTCCAGCCAAGTATTTGATGGAGAATGTCATTCACTGGGTAGGAAGGAACAAAATCATACCAGTGCCTCAAATAAAGCACAATGATAAGAAAAACAAAGACTCCTTAAAGAATTTTCTCAAGAATGTTTCTCTTTTCTTTCTATTCCAATTGGCATTTTTTAAATTGCAGCTGCTGGAAAGAGCGGCAAAATATCAAAAATTATTTCATTTAAGAAAGCATTTTTTCTGTCCCTTTACATAGCTTAATTCCTGGAAAGCTATTTATTACATAATTAAAATTTTCTTAGTTACAGTCCATTAACAAAAAAATTTCATATTTGTTGCCTTACCTAAAATAGGGTAACTAACTTTATTATCCAGACTGTGACACTTTCGGGAGTAAAAGAGGGCTTTATCAATAATTATGCTGTGACATTAAAGCATATTTAGGGATGATCTTGAGAAAATCAGAACACAGCAAAACCCTACCTTTCTGGAAATGCTATCTAGCTTGGTCATTGGTATTTAAAAGAAGACTAATGCACAATGGTACTGAAGAAGGAATTGAGGCTCCTTAGATTCAGCAAAAGAATATTGTGATTCTTTTTCTCTCTAAAATTGAAGATTTCTATATAATTTCCATTTTAACATTAACTATTACTATAAGAAAACCTCTATACACCTAAATTGTCTCCAAATTCCAAAGCAGGAAAAGACTTCCTGTGTTAAGGAACTGGACGTTGATTTGTTTGGTAATGCGTTAGAGACTGGGTAATTATTGTCATTACTAGATTTATATTTCATTATATGGAGGCCTAGGAGCCCTGGTGGCACAGTGGTTAAGAGCCTGGCTGCTAACCAAAAAGTCTGTGGTTCAAACCCACCAGCTGCTTGGTTGAGAAAGATGGGACAGTCTGTTTGCATAAAGATTTACAGCCTTGGAAATCCTATGGGAGAGTTCTACTTTGTCCTATAGGGTTGCTATGAGTCAGAATCAACTGGACGGCAGTGGGTTTGTTTGTTTTAAATATGGCACCCCTGGAAAGAGTAACATTGTTTTCAACAGGTCAGGGGGATATGTGGTTAAAAGACATATCTGGCTGTCGAATGAAGTATGAAGGAAAATAGAGGTACCTGTGCACATATTATCTTCTGTAGGCATTTCTATTTAAACATTACTTATACTGTAGGCTATATATTTGTCTATTGGATGTATTATGTGTAGTGGAATTTAAACCTGTTTTTAATATTGTGAAATATTCTTTCTGATAAGAAATTTGCTTAATAACACAAACATCCTCAGTAATTGTTACTATGTATAACTCATGATAACGAAAGTTATTTAAAATACACTGATAATAGGGCTTCCCTTTTTTCAGGCATCAGGCAAGACCTATTTATTCTACATATGTTCTATCTATTTCAAACTTTCAATATTTAGTCTGAAAATTCATCACCAGCCATATTTTCCAGCTACTTTTTGTTTATATGACTGGAGACACTAAAAAAGGCGTGAAAAGAAAAGATGAATATTTAAATTTCAAAAGTTCATTAATAAATTTTTGTCAAAATGATAGATGTTATATAATATGTAGTGCCTGGGTAGTGCAAATGATTAATGTTCTTGGCTGCTAACCAAAAAGTTAGAGGTTCAAGTCCACCCAGAAGCACCTTGGAAGAAAGGCCTGGATATCCACCTCCAAGAAATCAGCCATTGAAAACCCTGTGGAGCACAGTTCTAGTCTGACACACCTGGGGTCACCATAAGTTGAAATCTACTCGATGGTAACAGGTTATATAATGTTTAGCTCGTGTATCCCCAGTTGCATTTATAAACACATATTTGTATTCTTGTTTTTATGATTCATTCATTTACTATCCAGGTGGCATTTTGGGCCTGTAGGCTATGTGCTGAACACTCTTAAAGTTGGATGGATGCCAAAGTGAGGAAGACACGTGTTCTGTCAAGGGGCTCACTAACCAACTTCCATTATTTAGAATAAGTTAACAGGGTAAGGTTTATGACTATATTTTTTAATCAAGTGTGCTCAGGGTTTAGTAAAAAAAAGTGAAAAATATGCAAATTATAAAATTATGTTGAAATCTAGCTATATAAAAGGTCAAAAAAAGTGTTTTCTTCTCAAGAGCTACTAGAGATGGTGGAAAATCTGCCAAGCAAAAGGTTCAATTTGGCCATGCATTCATTAGCTTCTTGCTACACTTGGCATCCTACTCATACAAGAGAAGGTACTTAATGAATGTTCCAGGGGTTGCTTGCTGAATGAGTGCATTTCCCAAAGGGCCAACCTTGTTTTTCACTACAATTTAATTATTTCTTTTTTTTCTCTGTTATAAGAAAGGTCCTGGTGGGTGCTCTTTGTACAATGTACCTTTTTACCTCCTACACAAATGTTAGATTTTACAAAATTTTATGTCATAGCAAAGTATCTTTAAAAAAATGCTCTTGCATAACATCAATTTTGAATAGATTTATGAATTTAGATTTTATTTACAAAGAGCCACTGACTCAGAACAATTACTAATTGATACTTTGTGAAGACAAAAAAAGAAAAGGCTTGTAGAAATTCATCAGATTAATAAATATTTGGGTAGGTATGACTTATCCAAGATTGATTTTAAATAATATATAGTAAATTTACTGCAGTTCAATATTGAAATTCATAGCTAAACTCAGTGAGTGTCACTAGGGCATTTAAAATCATCACAAAACAGGTAGGGATAGAATTATTACTTCCAAAATCACAGATACAGAGAAGCAATATGAAAAATAAACATATAAATAATTAAGATAACTGCAAAAATAGAAACAGGAAAAGATATGTAATGTTTAAATAAGTGTTGTAAGATGATGGAAATAGAAAAATACCCCTATAAGTTAGCATACCCACAGGTAACTTTCTTGTGTTCAGAATTGGGGTTTTCTTATTTTCTAGGAAAAAACAGGTCATAAATGAGTCTTTCCTTTCAGTTGAAGAGGTGGTCCAGCATCTATGTCTGCTTCCTGCTCACCCATATGTACCAATACTATATTAGACAAATTTAGTCACAAAGATGAAGAAATAAACTTGAGTTACTTCATTTCTGTCCTTCTATGTGGCTTCTTTGAGTTTTTATTTGTGTTTAAAATTCAAAACAGTAAGACAGTTATGTATAATATTTACCACCATTCAAATCACTGGAATTTTTGTCTTTGAGAACTGACATTTACAAGATAGTATTAACTCTTATCCTGATTTATTACAAGGGACTCATATAGAACAAGCAGTATCATTAGTAGCAGCTGTCTTAGTCATCTAGTGCTGCTATAACAGAAATTTGTTAAAGCGGATAGCTTTAACAAACAAATTTATTTTCTCACAATTTAGGAGACTAGAAGTTCTAATTCAAGGCACTGACTCTAGGGGAAGGCTTTCTCTGTGGGCTCTGGGGAAAGGCCCTTTTTTTTTTTTTTTTTTTTTTTCCCAGCTTCTGTTCCTGGGTTCCTTGGCAGTCTTCTGTGGTGAGACATCTATCTTCCCTCATTTCGGTTTGTTTCTCTGTGCCTGACCTGCTGGTTTTATATCTCAATGGTAATTGGTTTAAAACACACCCTACACTGATACTGCCTGAGAAACATAACAAAGAAAACCCATCTCCAAATGGGATTATAATCACAAGTATAGGGGTTATGATTCACAGCACATATTTTGGGGGGACACAATTCAACCCACAACAACATCACACTTTTTATTTTTCACAAGTTACGGAGGGCTATTTGAATCTGCCTCTCCAAATCTGCTATTCCTCAAAGCACGCTGATCAATATAAAGGCTCCTGGTGTCTGAAAGTAAATTAATGGTGGATTCAGCCCTTAAATGACCATAACCCAGAATCAACCCACCAAGACCTATGGCCTCTGGCCTGTGTTATTATATTCACTTGGCTGTTAACTGGATGAGAAACTTAATAAAGCTAATTCTCAAAAGAGCAGCAGAAACAAGCAAGGTAGAGGCCCAAAGGGAAATTTGTCATCAGTGAAGCCAACCAGGCTCATGCTGCCTTTTTCTACTTGTAGAGAAGGGAGATTAAGTTAATCTTTTAAGCTAAAATCTTCTAGCAAATTGTTAACAATTTAAAGATCAGTTTATTCATTCAACAATTATTTATTAAGTGGCTACCATGTGTCCATCACTGCTCTAAATTCTGCAGATGCAGCCGACAATAAAATACACCAAGCTCCTGTTCTTAATTTTTAGTGGAGGAAACAAAAAATAGGATATAAGTAAAATATATGCTCGCTATGAGTTGGAAATGGCTTGACAGCAATGGGTTTGATATTTATAGTATGTCAGATAGTGATAACTTGTTTTGGTTCTTGTTAGATGCCATCGAGTTGATTCCAACTCATAGCAACCCTGTATACAACAGAACAAAATATTGCTCAGTCCTGCACCATCCTCACAATCATTGCTATGTTTGAGCCCATTGTTGCAGCCACTGTGTCAATCCATCTCGTTGAGGGTCTTCCTCTTTTTTGCTGACCCTCTACTTTACCAAGCGTGATGTCCTTTTCCAGGGATTGGTCCTTCCTGATAACATGTCCAAAATAAGTGAGACAACGTCTCGCCATTCTCGCTTCTAAGGAGCATTCTGGCTGTACTTCTACCAAGATAGGTTTAATTGTTCTTCAGGCAGTCCATGGTACTTTCAATATTCTTTGCCAACACCACAATTCAAGTGCATAAATTCTGCTTTGGTCATCCTTTTTCATTGTCCAGCTTTCACATGTATATGAGGTGATTGAAAATACCATGGTTTGGGTCAGACACACCTTAGTCCTCAAAGTGATATCTTTGCTTTTTTACACTTAAAGGGGTCTTTTGCAGCAGATTTGCCCAATGCAATGCGTCGTTCGACTTCTTCATTGCTGCTTCCATGGATCTTGCCCTCTCTCCTTTCCTTCTCTTTTTCTATTCTCCTTCCCCTCCTCTTCGTTCTTCTCCTTTCCCTGCAGGATGTGGGGCTATGAATCTAGATTTTTCCAGAAAAGATTTCCTCAAATATCTAGTCCACCACAGTTTCAGAAACAGAAGTTGAACATTTACATCTCCTGACTTTGAATATTCCTTTCAAAAGAGGACTTCCATTTATTCACATATTCTTTTAGGTCCTTCAGGAGGCAGTCTTTTAAAAATGTTGTTCAACTAGTTTTTCTTACTTTCTATGTTTATTCCAAGGTATTTGTTCTTTCTAAAAGCACTGCAAATTAGTTTATTCCATTATGGCTTCTGATTGAGTATATGCAATCATTAATTTTGCTTCTATCACTTTACTGAATTATTGACTCTTTTTTTCCTGATGCACAGTCCTATCGCTGCATATAGTAAAAAGGTTGCCTCCATCCTTCCCTTTAAACCTTTAATTTATTTCTCTTGCCTGGTTACATTTGCTTTAATTCCAGAAAATGCTAAATAGTGTTGATCGTAGTTACTCTTTTCTCTGACTTTAGTGGGAATACTTCTAATGTTCTGCATTAAGAATGATGTTGACTTTTTGGCTGAGATTATATTTTACCATATTAAAGAAATATTTATCCATATTTTCTGGACTTTTTTTTGAGGAATGGATATTGAATTTTGTCAACAAATTATTTTTAGTATCTGATTATTTTTCTCTTTAGATCAGTTAATGTTTATGAATTATAATAACATATTTCCTGTTATTCAATGTTCTTATTATAAACCCCATTTCATCATTCTGTTTTATCATTTTAATGTATTACTGTACTCCTTTGCTAATATTTTATTCAAGGTGTTTGTATTTATTTTTATAAATGATGTTGGTCTATGGTTTTCTTTTTTGAGTATTCTATGTTAGGCTTAGTTTCAAGATATTGCTCATTTCAAAAATTACATTTGTAGATTTTCCATTATTTCTATGCTTTGGACCCGTAATACTCCAATAGAAGTTTATATGATGACAGAAATGCTGTGTTACTGCATTGTTCAATATGGTAGCCACTAGACACACATGGTTATTGAGCACTTGAACTGTGGCTAGTGAATCTGAGAAGTTAAATTTTAATTTTCTATTTTAAGTAGTTTAAATTGAAATAACCACATGTTGCTGTGGCTGCTGCCCTGGACAGCATAGCACCGGACTGTTAAATACAATCATTTAAAGTTCTGGCAGGCTTTCCTGTAATGCTGTGTTTGATGGCTTATGGGGGCATAGTGGTTCCCGAACAGTTCCTTTCTCAATAAAAGTGGAGCTGTTTAGGAAGAAGGAGGGTTAAGAATCAGAGGAGGAATTGAATGTATGTCCGGTTACTTCCATGAACAACTGCTCCCTTTGTTACGAGAAAGAAGAGGATGGTGCCTAACTACCGATACTGAATATTTTGATCAAGGATTCTATAAAAGAATCCTGATCAAAAGGAGGGGGGGGAATATGGAATAGAATTTCAATTTTCAATGGAATCCAGAATTTATGGGGCAAAAAAAAAAAAAATTTTTTTTTTTTTATTGAGGTGGTATTAAACCCCCAAAACAGTTACCCTGAGAGAATTTTTAAGCTTTAAACCCGAACGGCCTCCTGAAATTGTCTTTGAACCAAAAGATAACTTATCTTAATTAGTAAAGTACATCTGCTTTGAGCATTGTGCTCTTTTAAAGAATTGTCTATTTGAGATCAAATGGGTAATGGCAACCCATAAGGTTGAATGAGAACCTTAGATGGCAATGAGTTTAAGATAATGGTAGTGGAATAATTTGAGAAAGGATAGTGAAAATGGTAGCACAGCTTGAAGAATGTAATCAATGTCTCTGAATTGCACATGTAGAAAGTGCTGAAATTGTGTATCTTTGGCTGTGTATACATTCACCAAAATAAACAAAAAATTTAAGTAGACCTGTTTAGACTTTGTACCTCTGGAGTCATTTTGGTAAATTATCTTTTTCTTAGATATTTGATATTTTAGACACCTATGCTTTCTTTTTTCTTGATTAAGAAAGCTAGCTCTTTATTTCATTGGTATTTTGAAAGAACCAGTTTTTGGATTTGTTTTTTGTTTTGGCTGACTCATTAATTTCCACTTTTATTAACTCCTTCCTTCTGATTATTTTGTCTCATTTGACTTTTTTTTGGACATGTATTGTTTTATTTTTAATTTTGAATCGATTTTAAGTATTTAAGACCAAGTACTTAATTCTTTAGTTAGTATGCCACCAATTCCGATGTCTAGTGTTTTCATTATTGTTATTTTATAGATATTCTGCACTATTGCTTGTCTTTCCTCTATGATCCAACACCTTAGAGAAATCTAAGTGGAGAGACATTCCATATTTTCTGATATAAGTACTTCTTATTATAAATCAATTTCCCAAAAATTAATTTATACATTGAATGCAACCTTAATAAAAATTCTCATCAAAGTTTTTTTGAGGCAGCCAAAAAGTAAAGGCTCACTATTGGCCAAGTCTACCTTAAAATAGAATAAATTGGAGAGTATTGCCCCCCTGGGTATTAAGATATACTACAAAGGCATAGTGACAATAACACTGGGATGCTTGTACAATAACAATTTTAAAAAAACGGAGTAGATTAAAGAGCTCAAGATTATATCTGTGTATATTTAGGAACTTAATACATAATAAAGGGGACATCAAACTTAACGGGAAAAAACACAATTATTTAGTAGGTGTTATTAGTCAGAATCTAATTGATGGCAGTGGGGTTTTTTTTTATGGAAAAATAAACACTTTACACGGAGAAAAATTAAAACTGGATTCCCACTTAACACCACAAAGTTGGACTCCCAATTTTTGCAAAACACTTAAAATTCAATGGTAAAGTTGTAAAGGTAATAGAAAATGTAGGAGAAGATGTTTGTAACCTAAGAATTGGGAAGCACTTCTGAACAAAACTTCAGAAAGTAGAAACCTTCTGGTAAGAAAAAAAAAGCCTTACCTTTTGGAAGAAAAAAAAAAGTCATCAATTGGAAAAATTGATTGAAGATTGCTGTTCAAAGAAAGACAGCTTCGAGAATTAATAGCCATATGGAAAAATAAAAGATTTTTGACAAGAGCTGAACCCCATGAGAAAATGACATCTAGAATACAAGTGAAATTTCTGAAAAGTAATAATAACAATAGACCAACCCCAGTAGAAAAATGATTAAAGATGTGAAGTTCCATATTTGCATTGTTTGATTTAGTAGCCTCAATTTTTTTTTTTTTTTAAGCTACAACCTTGCCAACACTTGAAAGTGTCAGTCTTTATTATGTAAACTACTCTGATGTGTAAGTAGTTGTTTCACTGTTGGCTTTACTTTGCGTTTCCTGACAACTGATGTGGAGTTCAAGGAGCCCTGGTGGTGCCATGGTTAAAGCGCTTACTGCTAACTGAAAGTTTGGCAATTGGAACCCATCAGCCGCTTCAAGGAAGAAGGATGTGGCAGTCTGCTTCCATAAAGATTTACTACCTTGGAAATCCTGTGGGACAGTTCTACTCTGTCCTATAGGCTCGCTACAAGTCGGGATTGACTAGATGGCGGTAGGTTTGGTTTTGTTTGCATGTGGAGTTCAGCACTTTAACTATATTTATTGGCAATATGGATATCATTTTTGTGAAGTATTGGTTCAATTCTTCAATTTTTTTTTTCAGGCTGTCTATGTTTATTTATTTGTAGTCACTCTTTATGTATTCCTGATATGAGTCCTTTGTTGGACATATGCATTGCAATTTGCTTCTCTCACTCTGTGGCTTGCTCTTAATAGCATGTTTTGATAAATAGAAGATCTTAATTTTAATGAAACCCAATTTATCAATTGTACTTTATGATTAGAGTTTTGGATCATCTTTAAAAATCTTTTCCTATATCCAAAATCATGAAGATATTTTTCAGGTGTTTTCTTCTAAAACTTAATTTTTGTTTTCCTTTCACATTTGTATCTGCAGTCTATCTGGAAATGGTTTTTGTGTATGATGTCTAATGTAGGGGGAACAGATTCTTTGTTTCCAATATGATATTCTTTTGCCCCAGCACCATTTATTGAAAAGACTATCCTTTCTCCACTGTGCTGTGGTTTCAATTTTGTCTTAAAGCAAGTCAGCCTATATATGTTTGGGTCTCATTCTTAACTATTCTATTTCATTGATCTATTTGTGTATTTGTCTACTTTTGTGTTAATGCCATGCTCCCTTAATTATTATGACTTTATAAGTCTTGATAGCTGGTACTTCAAATCTTCCAGCTTTGTTATTCTTCTTTAAGCTTATCCTAGTTATTTTTAGCTAAGTTATTGCACTTCCACATAAATTTTAGAAACAGTTTTTCAACGTCTGTAAGAGAACCCACAAATATTTGATTGGATTACATTGAATCTATGGATAATTTAGAGAATTGGCATATTTACAATATTGAATTTTTCAGTAATTAACATGTAATATCCCTCCATTTATTTAGATTGTCTTTAGTAACTCTCTACAATGTGCTATAGTGTTCAGTGCTGAATTCTTACACATAATTCATTAGAAAGCATTCCTAGGTATTTGATGTCTTTTGATGATGTTGTATATTGTAACTTTTCTAACTTCAAATTTTATTTGTAAGTTCTGCTATTTAGAAATATGAATTATTTGTTTACTGTATTAACCTTTTATCCAGCTAGCTTGTGAAATTTACTTGTTAGTTCTAAAAGTTTGTCTGTAGATCCTTTTGGATTTCGACCCCATTCAATTTTTTTTTCTTTTTTGTGTATAGTTTTCTCATTTCTATATACATTTCTGCTTTGTAATCTTATTTCATAAAGGCATTTGTGCCATTAAAATTTTTAATTTCATAACTGCTTTGGTCACAGTTTTCATGCACTCACTGGTAACAATTTTCTAAAGTGTGCTCCTTAACTCTTATTAAATTTTGCTGTTTTTTTCTCATAGTATCACAAGATCCTTATATGTGCTGTGCATTTCCCTTTTTATCACTTTGACAGATACTCTTAAGATAGTCTCCAATGGTTTCAGCCTCCTGCTGTTCACATCCTTATGTGATAGCCTCCCCTTGAGTGTGAGCAGAAACTATGACTTGTTTAGCCAATAGAATACAGTACAGGTAACAGGATGCAAATGATCACATGTATGTGACTTTATCACTTAAGATTGTATCCCATTTTGCTAGAACCACTCTCGCTTGCTGGCTTTGAGGAAGCAAGCTGGCTGCATATGCAAAGGGCCGAGCAGCAAAGACCTGAGGGTGGCCTCCAGCTGACAGCCAAGAAGGAACTGAATTCTGCTAAAATCGCATGAGTTTCGAAGTAGATCCTTCCCCAGTTGAGCCTCAGATGAGGTTTCATCCCTGGCCAACACCTTGATTGAAGTTTTATAAGACCATGAATCAGAGGACCCAGCTAAATGGTATTTGACCCACAAAAATTGTGAGATAACAGATGTACATTTTAAGCTGCTACTTTTCTGGTAATATTATTAAGCAACAATAGAAAAACTAATACAGTTATTCAGTTTTGCTAATTACTGAATCATATTATGGACTACCTTACTTTCTATGTACAACACCCTCTCCTGTTCTCTACTGCTATCAGAGGCAAACTTCTTGTAACTATCCCTTATATGTGTCAGTCTGTGTGGTCTCACCTTCTTTGTTTCTCTGAGTCAAACCAGTCCCTCCAGGCCTTCTGTTACCAGGCTTTCTCCAGGTCCTAGCAACCTTGCTGAAAACAAAGCTATCACTTGCCTTACACATATTTTGCTATGAAGAGATCCTGTTTCTTGGTTTCACTGAAACTGGAATTTGGTTATTTTTATTCTTTAGATACTTTTAAATTGTTGATTTGGATGATTTGCAGAATAAGAAGTAGAAAATGCTTATGCGAGCAGCCATGTAAATACTAAATACTAAAAAAAAAATACTAGAGGCCTAGAATTGCACTTTGAGAAGAATAATCTGGAAATCTTGTAGAGAAGAGTGAAAAAGGGACCACAGTAGATATGGTACACCACTTAGGAAGATATTGTAGTAGTTCAAGTGAGAGATGACAGTAGCTGAGATCAGGGTGGTAAACATAAGGCAAGAATATATTGAAGGAATAAGAAATGAGTAAGAGAATTTGGCTTAGGTGCCCTATGTGTCACCCTCCAGTCGTCACCACACATCACCACTGCCTTGTGGAGAAAGTTCTGATTCTTGAAATTTGCCCTGTAGTTTGGTTGTTACTGCTCATGAGTTACTATTTTCTTATTGACAAGTAAATTCCTACCTTAAGTTTTATTGGTGCTAGGCTAAAAGCTGAAATGAAATAACAAATGACATTCTTGTAAGCTATGATGCCTGGACTACTCAACCAGTAACACAAAAACTAAATCTTGAGCCATGTGAACAAAAAAAAAATTTGTATTTCTATAACTACTACTACTATCGTGAATACATTTACACCTGCATCTGTTTGAAATGTAAATTAAGCCACATAGTTTAGAGTTAACAGTAGGTAGAACAGAAGAGGTTGATGTTAAGAGTAGACTCTCATTCCTTTCCTCAAGCACATAATTATCCCTTAAATGGCTCTTCTTTTCACTTTTGTGTGAAGTGAAGAGTGCTACACACTTCCGGACGCTCTGATCTGTCTCCCGTTTCACATTCAGAGAGCATAAATGAAATTAGTTAAATGTCTAAATTTTCTATATTTGCAATTTTGGGGACAGGGTTTCCTTTATATTGAATTAGACTTGAAACACTTTTTCTAGAGTGAATACTGAGTTGATTTATATAATACTTTATTTCTTCTATTTCTAAATAGAAAAATTTCATGTATTGAGATATGAACAGGTGTTAAAATATATTTATTTTCAGTTATTTATCTTAGAAAAGCATTAGAAGAATTAGTATCAGTTACCAAATGAGATTCAGAGTCAGTCTCTGAAGCAACCGCATTTTGGTGGTTCAGATTCTTCAACTTCCTCTCCCTTAGTTTAGAGACATGAAAACCTGGCAGCCATGTTGGTATTGAAGAGACAGGTATCTTACATCTTAAGTCAACAAATAAGCCTAATTAAATCTGTTGTATTATTTCTCCAGTGTGCTAAAACTGGGGCAGCCTGTCTCTCTCTTTCTCTCTCTCCATCTTTAACTGGCTAGAAATGTAGCAGTGGAGAAGAAGCAGAGAACATCAGCCTGCAAGGGGGAAAAGAGCAAACAGAACAGGAGGAAAACAATGCAGGAGAGATGGTCTAGAGAAATTTTTGCTTCTTGGTTTTAGTCTTTTTTGTCTTTGGGATCTTTGGGATATTTGTATTTTAATGGCTTCCTTTTTAGCTCAAGCTATTTCAAGTTGCTTTCTCTAACATGTAACTAAAATAGTTCCAAATAGTTTAATCTTCCAGTCAGACCCACTGACTCTTAAAAAACTTGGCTGCTTATTAATATTTTGTTCATATCCTAAGGCTGGTATAACTGTAGTTTCCCCAAAGATGCTGAGATTGTATCTCTAGGGGTAAGTGAAAAAAGTGTGGAGCTCTGCCATTTGTCTTCTCTTGGTTTAACTTCCTTAGCTGCTGCTATGGTGATACCACATCCTTCATGCCTGTTCTCTTCTGCACTTGGCTCAGACCTGGCCCGCTTATCAACAGCTGTCTGCTTTCTACTCCCTACCAGGCCAAAGTTATTTTTACTACTTTGGCTTTAAAAGGTATGAAGGAAACTAGTGCGCAGAACCAAAACCAAAACCAAACCCATTGCCGTCGAGTCAATTCCGACTCATAGTGGCCCTATAGGACAGAGTAGAACTGCTCCATAGGGTTTCTAAGGAGCACCTCGTGGATTCAGACTGCGGACCTTTTGGTTAGCAGCTGTAGCACTTAACCACTACAACACCAGGGTTTCCAATGGGCAGAAGGATTAGGAAAAGTTGGAAAGCATGGAGACAGATGTAAGAAAAGCAAATAAGGAAAAGGTAAGTAAGTCAAAGCCACCAGAGAGGGTGGGGTTAGTTAGAAATAAAGAAGGAAAATAGATGAATGGAAGAAAATAAGAAAAAAATAACAGGAAACTCCTGGATAGATTTTTTCTTTGCAAAAATAAAAAGTTTCAAAATTTATTTGTTTAATACATGCTTCACAAGGCTCAAATGGAGACTTAATTTAAAACAAAGAAACAAAGCAAAAATAATACCACAACTTAAGACACAGAGTCTATACAGAAAACAAGGAAAGGACACACTAAGGAAAAAAAAATAAAAAGACAACACAGGGAGAGAGGCTGGATGGACTAGGTCAGGGCTCTTGGCTGGGCACCTGCTTTCAGTGGATTTCTTGCAGGTACTTCTTAAAGGCTGTGGGGTTTTTTCAGAGCTGTGTTCAAAAGGCCATTAACGTTGGGCTCACCCAGCAGGCTCTTGTTGGAAAAGAGGATGATCCTGGTGTCATACGAGGCAGAGAGCTTGTCCTTCAGGATGTCTAGGCAGATGTGACCCTGAGTGACCATGTTGGAGTGGTAATAGGATGTGAGGACCTTCACCATGGTTGCATTGTAAGGATAGTGGCTGGGAAACTCCAGGGAGAGTTTATACCTCAGATCTTCATATATTGTTCCAGCTTCTCCATGAATGGCCTCCAGCTATTTGAAAACAGTGTCTGATTCAGGGAAGACAGAAATTCCATTGTCACCAGGTATCATGAAGCCATCAACTCCCGCTGTAACTCTTGCCTAGATGGGCTCGGCCTCTTTACTGGTGGCAGTAGCAACACTGGCTGCTGCTAGGTGGCGATACTGGGAGGCCATTTGGGTGGCGCTGTCAGGGAGACAGGAATTCCCACTGGATAGATATTGAATTGCTTTTGTTTCTTCATTCCTCTTTTTTTCTTTTTCTTATTGTGGCATTTATGTACATAACAAAACATTGGCCATTTTAGCAATCTTCGTGTACAGAATTCAGTAATATTAACTATAGTCATCATGTTGTTCAACCATCACCCTTATCTGTTCCCAAATTTTTCCTTCACCCTTAACAGAAGAAACTTGGTGTCCCCTAAGCATTTTGTCTTCCTTCCCTTCTCTCTCTTACCCACCCATGGTAACCACTAATAAACGGCGGTCTCTATGCATTTGCCTGTTCTAAATACTTCATATAAGTGGGATCATGTGATATTTGTCCTTTTGTGAGTGACTTATTTCACTCACATGTTTTCAAGGTTCATTCACGTTGTAGCATGCATCAGGACTTCGTTTCTCTTTACGGCTAAGGAATATTCCATTGTATGTAAATGCCACATTTTGTTTATCCAGTCATCTATTAATTTACATTTAGGCTTTGTTTCCACATTTTGGCTATTGTGCATAGTGCTTCACTGAACATGGTGTACAAGTATCTGTTTGCATCCCTGCTTTACTTCTTCTGGATCTACAGGTAGGAGTAGAATGGCTGAGTCACCTGATAGATCTATGCTAAACTTTCTGAGGAAACTTCAAACTGATTCCAAGTAACTGTGCCATTTTACACTTCCTCCAGCAATAGACAAGGGTTTCTTCCTTTTCTAGTCCCACTTTTTCTTAAGTACTTTAGGCAACAGATGTTATTCCTTTATGATTCTTTCATCTCACCAGGTGGCTGAACCTTTTCTAGCTCCTCTAAACATGGCTACCACAGACTTTCTCTCTAGGCCAGTGGTTCTCAGCCCTGATTGAACAAATTAGGCTCGCACGGGAAATTTTTAAAACTGCTAACACCTGGGCTGCACATCAGATGTATAATGTCAGAACCTGGAAGTATGACCCAGCAGTGGTATTTTAAAAAGCTGTTCAGCTGTATCAAACACTACTCCCTTCCTTACTTTCTATGACCAGAACCGTATGATAAAAATTCTCTCGATACTTTTGCCTCAAATTTCTTCATATATTATCATTCAAATTTTTCTTCTTCCCTAAGATCTTGATGAAAAATTGCCCTGTGTCGTTCTAAGATAATGTCTCCATGGACACTCTTGATTCTACTACTTTTTGTTTCCAGCAGTAACTGGCTTTGCTGTCACTTCTTGTTTCAACTTCACCTTTTCCATAGACTTCTTCTTAGCCTAAAAATTACCCAAATATCTTCCTTATTAAAAACATCCTGTCTTTACCCTCCTGCTCCAGGTATCCATTCCTTTTCTTTATTTTCATCATTAAATTTCTTCTTTCCAGAGACTTACATATTGTTTCCATATTTCATGTTTCAAGTTAGGTTTCATGTCCAAATCCAGTGACATTGTTCACTCAAAGGCCACCTATGACTTCCTGGTGCCCAGACTCTATGGCCTATCCTAGTTCTTATTCAGTGCCATCTTTCTGTACCATTTGACAGTGCTGGTCCCTCTCTTCTTCTTGATGTTCTGCTGTATTGTCCTTGACATTGGTTTAGATGTTCTGTCTGCCTCCCCATATCAGTTCTCTAGAGTCGCACCCACCTTTCAAATCTCATTTCAAATTTGCCTTCATCTAGGAAGTTCTTGTAGGTATATCAAAGAATTAACTCCTAACACTATTAACAACAACCCTTTCTTTTATAATTAATCATTTTAGGTGCTTTCGAATGCTGCCTCAGAAAAACATATCCATTTTTGCAGTTAAACTTTTTTTTTTTTTTTTTAATTCCATAAAGAAATACCAGCGGGTCTTGGAAGGTTATTTGGATGTGAGGAGCAAGGAAGGAGTGAAGGCCAAGGTTGATTCTCAGGTGTCTGGCTTGAGCAAATGATCTTTGACAAAGAACAGATTAGAGGAGTAAGAAATGAAAATTTTTATATCTAAGAACATGCTGTGTGCAAGAAGTCTGGTACAGACTCAGAAAAAGGACAAAGGTATCACTTTTTGCTGCTGTTAGGCCCATGGAAATAGATTTATTTCTCTATTGAAAACGTTCAAAGTGAGGCAAGGTCAGGGACAGAAACTTGTAGCCATCAATATTTGAGAACCAGGCAAAGAAAGAGGTTCTGACTTCCTGTTTAGATACTGTCATATAAAGGACAAAATCAAATACTTGGAAATGTTTGATACCATATTGATAGATTAGAACTTTTACTATATATTTTTATATGAAACAAGGTACTGTGTCATAAAAGGAAATTAAATCAATCTCGCAGGTTCTGTGCTCTTCCTTACTATAATTTTGTTTTGTTTTGTTTTTCCCTCAGAACTTTGCCTTGTGGCTCTGCTGGTGACATTTGAGCTTTTCTTTTCCTTCCCAGAGAAGCTAGTATTTCCACAATATCTGATCCTGTCCTTTGGGACAATTCCTGTTCGTAGAGAAGCCTGACGACAAGTCCCTGGAGCCTGAAGTGCCTGTTTAAAGCGAGGATACATGTTTGCTAGAGGATATTTTCAAGCTAACGACAATAACTGTCACCAAAAAAAAAAAAAATTAAGAAGAGACGATGTGAAAAATAAAAACCTATCTTATCAAGTATAATTATATCCTCTCAGTTTTCAAGCCTTTTCAGGTATTTCATCATTATCATCATCATCATTCCCAGCATTATTGGAGAATGTGGTATTTGTGCTTTACCCTCCATAACAACTCAGTTATCACCATTTTTAAAAGCAGAAATTGAGGCTTGGAGAAATTTGCCTGTGGTCACACAATTAAAAAGTACTGGTGGTGGTTGGCATCAAACATAGATATAACTCAAGTGCTGCCATCCACAACTATGGTATCATCTACTCTTTTGTGCGTCCACTAAACCTTGTAATATAGTAGCAGCTCTCTTAAACAACTTCCACTTAACCAGTAACCTGGGCTTACCAGTATTGTCCATTTCCTTGATAGAACAAGTTAACTAATGTCCAAGGCACACTGCACAACATGGTTCATCTGTCCCTGGGCTTCTATTCTCACAGGCTGGAGCTGCATACTTACCGAGAGTCAGTTTGTCCTCAATCTGTTTGTCCTCAGACCTATTTATGCTAGTTATACATATTATTGTAATTGATTGTCTTAATTAAACATTACAAAATAGAAGGGTTAAAGAAAGAAAGTTGTTTCTATGAAAGCAAAGTTTAATAATTTGAAAATACTTTGCAATGACGAATTGCTTAATAAACTGCTGTTGAATCAGGTATGAGCATGACATTAATAAAATTTATAAAACCTTATTTTGCACTCAGATTGCCTTTGTGGTCTCTAAACTCTTGCTTCTCTTTTGAAAAAGCTAAAATTGAGCACTTGACATTGAATTATGGTTGTGGTAAAAGAAAAAAAGAAACAAAAACAAAGCAGGTCCTCCAATTAGCAGACACATTAAAAAAAAATGCCTTGTACTACATCAAATGAACATGTATTCATAAATTTTGAATTTAAATAAAATATTTATGATATATATGTGTCATTATTTTATGACTCACAGCTTTAATCAGCTTTTTTTGATTACTTGACCAACTACTGGTCCCACTCATATCAGATAGGAGGGTTTCTACCAAGCATCTAATACTGCACTTTTGACAATGTTATTATTGGCTAACATATCGGTCTTCTTACTGGATTGTGAACTCCTTTTTTATATCATCACTGACATCCCAATCATTATACATGACTTTGAAATATATTTTAGTATTTGATGTTTTAATAACATAAATAAATCTGATAATTTACAGTGGTCTAAAAATAAAATCAAGACCTTTGTAATCCTGATCTCAGGAAAGGTTAGGTAGCCAGTGCCCACACTGTCTACCTCCAGGCCAAGAAGAGTCGCAAATATCACCTAAAACACAGCTGCACTTTCACTTTCTAAATAATATGTTCTATATATCTTAAAACAGGAAATAATTACTTTAGCATAAAGCCTCATCCCCATTATAAATTCTTGTTAGGTTATATTAGGAAGGGATCTGGTATTTATTGAACGCCTACTGCATGGTAGAGATGGGTTACATGAAATTTAACTGTCGTAGGAACACTGTTGTTGTTGTTAGGTGCCATTGAATTGGTTCCACCTCGTACCAACCCTATGTACAAGAGAACAAAACACTGCTCGGTCCTGCACCATCCTCACAATCATTGCTGTCTGAGCCCACTGTTGCAGCCACTGTGTCATTCTAACCTATGAGGCTCATCTTCTGGCACTGTACCAGACAATGTTCAACTGCTGTTCATAAGGTTTTCACTGGCCAATTTTTTTTTTTAAAGAAGTAGATTGCCAGGTCCTTCTTCCTGGTCTTAGTCTGGAAGCTCCACTGAAAATTGTCCACCATGGGTGACCTTGCTGGTATTTGAAATACCAGTGGCATAGCTTCCAGCATCACAACAACACACAAGCCACCACAGTATGACAAACTGACAGACAAGTGGTAGATAGCAACACTGATTGGTAGATATTATTACACTCATTTTACAGATGAAGAAACTCAAATTCTAATCAGACAAGTAACTGGGCAATGTTACATAGGAAATAAGGATTCAAGCAGAGCTTCACCTACTTCCAGATTCCACATTCGTTATGATGAGTCATGGTATTTATGTCAGCAAAAATTAATTACGTAACATGGGTAAAACAGAAATGGGAAGTTGAGGGGGGAATAGGCTGTTTCACAATCTGCTTGTCTATATTACATTTACATCCAAGCACAATGCATGGCTCTATAAAATCTCTACTTGTGAGTCATTCCAGTATTTGCTACAAGGTGATACACAAAGTCACATAAAAACTCCTCCAAGTGTATATTTGTCATTTTTCCACTATTATTTCAAGTCATGCCAGGAACTCCAACTATTCCTGTGTTCCACTGGATGCACTCAATTCCATTTTCAACAGAAGTTGTGTCACATACTCATCGTACAATGCTGACAGGCCACAAAATAACTTGTTTCAGTGCAACAGCCCACATTTTAACATTTAACATCTCATCAGTTCTCTTTATCCTTTACGTAATTCGGTTGAACTGCTGTGAAGACAGCCAATAGCAGGTTCCTCTTTACCCATTTGTATGTGAGTAAGAGAAAGAGAGCATTCAGGCATAGAATAAAATCTACCCTTTTCCTTATTTGTCATACCAACAACAGGTATGGCCCACTAAACCTCCAATGCTTTACCAGGGGGAGGAGGAGTTTCTTCCTGTCTTTTATTAAAGGACTGCAGTGAGACTAGGTCTAAATATTAGGTATGTCTGGTTTTTTGCCCTCTGCAATATGCATATTCTATGAATAATTGAATAACAAAAACCTATTTTTGAAGGGTAAAATTACAAACCTTGGGGAGGAAAATGACTGTATAATGAGAATGCTACCATGCACTTGACTAACACAGCTCTGGCGGGGCAATTAGAATATAATTTATCACCAGAAAGCACACCAATATGCAGAATACATAATCATCTTATCAGTAAGCTGAGAGCAGTGGCAAAACTCATTTGAATTAAGAACCAAAACTGTAAGTCTCAAGCAAATTATAATGTGTCAAGCAATCAGTAAAATTAAGATAAATGCTGAAAGTTTTTCAGGATGTATGTTTAATTTTTTTCAGCTGAAGTCTGTTCACTATACAAAAGGTTAAAAACATACTGCAAGCTTAGAAGTAATGGATGGCTTGTTAGGGGATATAGATGTGCCTGATACAGAATAAAATTTTCTACTTGTCTTTTTCTTTTAGAGAAATACATATTTAAGTATCAAAACTATAAGTATAAAATTATGTCCATACTCTGAGAGCCTAAAATACATCCTTCAGGACCTAAACCGCATTTCAGGTACAGTGTTTAGGTTTTCTTTATAATAGGTTTTCATACAAGTTATGATAGAGTTCCAATTTTACTTTATTTTTAAGGAATCTGTGTTGTGTGTAAACCAGCTGCCAGTGAGTCAGTTCCAACTTATGATGACTGCATGTGTTTCAGAGAACTGTGCTTCAAAGGGTTTTCAAGGCTGTGACCTTGCAGAAGTAGATTGCCAGGCCTCACGGTGGGTTTGAATTGCCGACTTTTTGGTTAGTAGTCAAGCACTTAGTTCTGTGCCTCACCCAGGGACTCCTGCGTTGTGTATAAACCATCATTATGCTCTTTTAGATTGAGTCTATCCATAGTCCACTGCACTCCAAATATGTGCGTGTGTGTGTGTGTATGTTTATTGTTATGTGCCATCGATTAAATTCTGACTCATAGTGACCCTATATGACAAAGTACAACTGCCCCAAAGGGTTTCCTAGGCTGTAATCTTTACGAGAGCAGGTCTCCAGGTCTTTTCTCCCATGGAACCTCTGATGGATTCAAACCAAAGACCTGTCAGTTAGCGAGTGCTTAACCATTGTACCACCAGGGCACTGTATACACAACACACACACTAACAGACAGCACATTGAATTAGTACATTATTCTTCCCAACCATTTTCACCTGTGCTTTTGCTAGAGCCTTGCCCTGGGTAGGAGTGGAAAGAGCAGTCTCATTTATTCACTCATTCTCCCCAGAGCACCTCTCAATAAATGCCTCAGCCTACTGGACTTTCCCTGTTTCTCCCTAGATGTGCAGCCTTGAACACTAGCTGTGTCCTTCCGGGAATAGCATGGACATGTTTGCTCCTTTTTCTCCTCAGTGCAGATAAGTCACAATAGAATTTCCTAAGAAACAAAAGAAAAATAAGCAAAGGAAATGCAAAAACATTGAAATGAAACACATTTACAAAGTTGAAGTGTCTGATTCAAGGATATCTAAAGGCTACTAACAGGCAAGAGTAGCCATGAAGAAAGAACATGAGACTTAAAATAACTAGGATTGATTTAAAATCTTTGTTTTGCTTTATGCTGGATATGTGTGCTTACGTCAGGATGTACCCTGCTGACTCTCAGTTTGTTTTGATTTATTTTAATATGAAAATGCGACTAGTAACATCTACTTTACAGGGGTATTATAAGGATTAAAGTTCTGGGGGCTAACTTTGATGTAAACTTGTAAGTGCTAGCCAATATAAGACATTTTTTAATCCTCTTGAGACAGTTGGATCAGGAATACCATGTTAGACGCTGTTACTGTTGTCTCTGCCTTTCAGGGCTGTAGAGATCCCTTATCTTTAATTCAAAATTCATAGGTGGATTCAATAACAGTACTGTCTATGGCTTCTCTACTGAGCCCTGCTTTGCAACTGAAAACCTCGCCCTAACCCACAAGTGAATAAATAAAAACAAAAAGATTTGCCTGGTCCAAAAGCCTAGTGCTTTTTAAAAGACACACTCCCCCCATAACTGTCCCTCCTCTCTACACCCAATTTTCAGTTTCTTTTCTAAGCCATATTTTAGTGTTTTTTTTCATTTGGATAGCACAGATGACAAGCTCCCATATAACCCACTGAAGCCAGTTCTCAGATTCAAGGTTCTCAATTTTGTATACAACTGGAATATTCTTTTTCTCTCTCATGCTCTTCATTTCAGAGGAGTATTCTTGTCAAGTAAGTGTAGTTTCACAATATTTCAATACCTTAATCATTTAAAATTAATGTTATGCACATAGTCCTTCCTTCGTATTGCCTTAGATCTTCCCTGTGAACAAAGCTAGGCATGTTAGCCCCCACACTGGTAACCACCATGACCAATACAAGCCCTCATGAAGGGAAGAAAGCGGGGCTTGTAAGGGAAACCACCCCCCTCTACACCAAAGGAGGCTTAGCCTAACACAATATTTTCATTGTTTCCTTCTTCTCTAAAGGAAGGATAATGTCTTCCTATTTTTAATAGGCTAAAAATCTTGGCAGCAAAATACAAGTTTCTGACTGCGCAACTGTGTGTGTTTATGAGTGAGAATGAGAGTGTTTATATTTGATCCGGCCACCACTTCGGGATCCCTTTTTACCTTTTCCTACTTTATGTGTTTGCCTGAATGAGGCTTGATGTAGCTTGGTCTTCATCTGAAGCGTCAGATGTCACTAAAGTACTTACATTTTGATGATTGGCTCAATGTTTCCATGGGGAACTTAGTATCCCAGTAAAGTTTCTCAATATAGTCCTTAAAACACAAAAACTCCTTTAGAGAACTGCAGCTTATCTCCACTTATCTTTAAATTTCTGAAGGATAAGGGGCTTTTTTTTTTCCTTAAAAAGTTACCTTGAGAGCTATGATCTTCTCCTAACCCCTATTTCTAGCTCTATTTACCTCAGTCCTCTAATCAGAAGAAAACAAAAACCTTTATCTATAATTCATTTAATCCTCAAGACAACTATGTGATATGATACTAAATTATCCCCATTTTATTGATGAGAAGACTGAGTCAAAATGACATTAGTCAACTTAAAGTGTTGCAGCTAGTAAGTGGTGGAGTTGAGTTTTGAACCCAGGTTCAAAGTTTCCAAGTTTTAGCTCCTAAACATCGTATATATTGCAATGCAAGTTAAGCCAAGTTAAACTCTAGGTTCCATGAAGTCACAAACTATTTACTTTGCTCAACATGGTAGATGAGCAAGAAATAGATGTTGAACGAATACATCATACAAAATAGCTTTCTTGTCCTTGATTCACAGAAGAAGAAACTGAGATTTCAAAAGCCAAAATAATCTACTCACAATCAAGCAAATAGATAATATATCCGAGATTTGAACCTAGACCACTCTGACTCCAAATTTCTTCCTCCTTCCTTTTTATATCATCTATATCTATTTCCATATCGGTATCTATCACTTTTGTCATGAAGCTCTTTATACTCAACATCACCTGCTGGTAATGGTGGGGTCCTTGAAGTACTTATGATGGTAATGATGTTGACTACAATGGTGATGAAGAATCAGCCTTAGTACCAGAAAAAAACAAATAAACAACAAAAAAAAACTAAAGTCCTATTCCAAGGACATAATTTTGTTTAGCTTAATGAAGCCATAAGGCCATTAGGTATCAGCTATGCAAATTTTGATGTGTTCAGATTAAATAGATCTGTCTGCTGTTTTAATGGCCAAACATTATCCGGGTAAGTGAAAAATTCACTCAATTCAGTCATGAAACATCAGATATTAATTCAATGTGGTCATTAAAATAACACTACCTAGTCTACAGTGTTTTAGCTTTTTTTTTTTTTACACTTTAACTGTACCTTTGATATTGCATGAGATATCCTTAAACAGGAAAGGGGTAAAATAAATTTAAGTTAAAGAAGGCAGACTGAACTGAAAGATATCAATAAAATCATAACAAAAATGCAAAGGAAGTAAATCAGATTTAGTCTTATTCTTATAGCTTCAGAGCTTGAAATGGAATAATTCATATTTTAGAGGCTGGTTAATTAATTATTAGTCTCGATGAAGCAGCATTTATGTCAACAGCAGCAAACTCAGAAAGCCATTATATCAACAGTGAGGTTCAGCATACGTTTATCCTGTTACATTCAATTATTTTCTTCTGAAATAAGGAAACTGAAAAGGAATCGGAAAGGCAGACGTTTGTTACCATTCAGGGTCAGCTGCAGGCACAGCCACGGGGAATATCCACGTAAATAATAGGCTGTTACTGCGCAGACAAGTGGGTGACTCATGCCCAGACTGGCTATCTGGGATGAGTTGCAATTACCAGGAAATTTCACAATTTTCTACCTCATCTTGTGAATAATAAGAAAGCACAAATGTTTGTTAAAGGAACAAATAAAACATTTATTTTGCTGGTTTGAGTGATCTAATCTGATGCTTCAATCTCTTGATCAATAAAGGACTAAAATACCTTCCACTAAGGTAACAAAACAGGGAAATGGAATCAGTAAGATATGTGCTGACAAAAATCTGTGAACAAAGGACAAACTAAAGTACATTGTCTTTTTTACCCCTTCGTTTCTTCCTCCCTTCCTGTTGTTGTTGTGTTGTCGGGTCGATTCCGACTCATAGTGACCATGTAGGAAAAAGTAGGACTATCCCACAGGATTTTCTAGGCAGTAATTTTAATTTTATGAGAGGAGATTATCAGGTCTTTTCTCCTATGGAGCCACTGGTGAGTTGGAACTGCATGCTTAACCATTTCACCACCAGGGCTCCTTCCTCCCTTTATACATCCCCTTTTTTATTCATTCAGCAAATATTTATTGAGCACCTATCACAAACAAAGCTAAGTTTGTGGATATGTATGCTGCATTACCAGCCTGTTTAAGGAAGCTAGGATACCATATTGAAATACAGTATATGGTATATGTCAGTATATGGTAGATAACATTAGAAAGAGTGATAAATGGTTCAAACAACTGTAACAAGTGAAGCTAGATGGAAACAATATCCAGCGTGTGTAATAAGATGAAGCCTCTGAGACCCTTCTTGAATCTTGTCAGGACCATTAATCAATTTAAAACTCCTTTTTTTAATACCCTACTTTCTTTTTTTTCTTCACTTCCCTTTTAACATTAACATCCAAGATTTCAATAATACCCTTGAACACATTCTAAACATACTTATTTCTGTATCTTTTGTTCACACTGGACTTGAAAAATGCCAGCCTTGATAAGCCCAACTATTGATTCCCTTTCTACTTGTATTCTTTGCTGACATTCTAATAATTTTTATCTATTTGTTTATTTATTTCTGGTGATGTTGCTCTGCAAGCATACTTCTCAGCAATGACCATTTCAATTTTTCCATTCTCCTCAAACTTCTTACCTTGCTACTTCCATGTCTTCCCTGAGGTTAGCAGTTGACATTGCCTACTACCTCACAGGAAAAATGATCAGATCCCATCAGTTGGGCACTTCCTTGATCTCTAAATTACCTGCTCTAAATCACCAAGCATGCACTACTTCTCTTCTCACCCATCTCTACCCAGTACTCCTAGTCACTCTCTTTTTCCAGGAGAGGAGATATCCCTCCTCCTTGCTGATGCCAAATCTCCCAGCTGTGCTTTTGATCCTATTCTCTCCCACCTTCTCAGGAACTTTATGTGTCAATTTTTTTTTCTATATTTTCCAATTTTCCCTTTAAACCTGAATGTTTTTGATGGCTTCTGAGTTCTCTCAATTGTCTGCTAAGGAAAAAGATAAAATCCTTACCTGACTCCCTCAGTCCCCTTCAGCTATAGCAAACTTGTCAAAAACATCATGCCTGTCTTGCTGTCTCCATTTCCTCATCTCCATTTCACTAGTCAACACATCCTAATCAGGCTTGAACTCTCACCATTCTGCCAAAATGGCTCTCATCAAAGTTCCCCTTGATCTCCACATCATTATATACTATTGCCTTTTTTTCAGTTTGATCTCATTTGATTTCTCAATAGTGTTTGACAGTGTTGAATGCTATCTCCTTCCTGAAACTTTCTTCTAACTTCTGTTCCATCACATTGCCCTGGCTTTCCTTCTATATTTGTCCACGACTTCTTGGAAAGGTCATTGTCTTCCACCCAGGAGGTAATTGTTGGACTTCCTTTAGGCCAGGCCTAGGGTCTCTTCTGCTCACTTTTGCATCTCTCTTTAAGCAATTGCATGGTTTTACTTGCCATCCATATATCTCTATTGGACATAAATCTTTTGCACTTTCTAAGATTTCCTCAATTGCCACCTTTCTTTTTCTTGGTCAGTGCCCCAACTGCATCTTGCCATACCTCCACTTCCGGGTGAATGCTGGAGTTATTGTTTGATTTGGGTGTTGACGTTTGAATAGAATTTTAAAAGGTAAAATGTATAAGTAGAGGAAATTATTGCAGTTATTGAAAGTGGCAAAATAAAGGCACAAACTCTTAAGAAAAAAAGATCAAGGCAAATTTTGGAATCAGGAAGTCAATATCTGCTTGACACAAGCGCAAGCTTTAAAGGTACAGGCACTAGTTTTTTTTTTTTTTTTTTAGAGCTTGGCTCATGAAGGAATTGGATAACAGATAAGGAGCTCAGTCTCTACTCAATACCCAAAATCTACTGCTGTCAAGTCGATTCTGACTCAGAGACCCCATAGGGCTTCTAAGGGTGTAAATCTCTACAGAAGCAGACTGTCACATCTTTCTCCCACCTTCCCTCAATAGAAATCCCTGGATTGTTTTCAACAAGGGAGTTGTGCTATCAAAACAGCAATTTAAGGTGACAAATCCCCTCGCCTGGGGTCCCGTGCAAGATGTCTTTATAGAGAGAGGCTATGGCAGCTAGAACACAATGTCAGGTATAACTACCTTCTGCTTTCTATTTTGGGGTGATAAAAATTTTAATCAAGATGGCAATGAGAATTGGAAGGAAGAAAGGGCCACAGAAAATATAACGAAAGACAACTAAATGTGAGCTACAAGATTTGCAGCAGATGATAGTTCAATCTAAAAAGTATCCTTAATGTTAAAAGTGATTGGAAAAGGAGAGCCACCCTTTAATGTTCAGAATGGGAGCTGCAAATATGGAAGAACTTAGAAGTCTGGAGTGTGCGTATTAATTTGGAAATCATAGTTAAAAAGTGATAGCTAAAATTCCCAGTCTAGGAGTTTTCCAAAGAGAAGGATATAGAGAAGAGAAAAAGCTCAAGATCAAGATCTTAGGGAGTGCAAACAATACTAAGGAAGGAAACAACAAAAGAAGAAATGTAATACACGCAGAGCCAGATAAGCCAAGGAAATGAAGCAGTTCAAGAACGCTTTGAGAGGTTAAGGGTCGAGCGGTGATGAAATTATTTGGTAAATTCTGAAGGGTCTTTAGTCCCTACAAAGGATGAAAATAGCCCTGTCTTTTAAGAAATGTGGTAGTTAAAGGAATAAAATGTGATAAATTGCTAGCTTAAGGAGGGTGGGGGGAGGTTGGTGAAGAGTTGATGAAGGGTAGAGGGCATGGAGGGGGAAGATTGTGTTTTGCTTGCTTATTTAATGCTGAGGGAAACTTGAAAGTATGATATGATAAAAAAGTGACTAGGTGAGAAACAGAAACTAAAGGAATTAAAGGAACAGGGAAAGGTAATCATAGAAAAAAGGAAGGGCACCTTGCCTTAGAAGCAGAAGATAACATAATGGTTGAAAATAGATCAGTTGTGAAGATCTGAGAATGATGCACTCAGAAGTCTATTCCGAACGGATGAGATAACATTTTAGGACACTGTTGGAGAAGAAACGATAAGAAAGGAATCAGATCACAGACAGATATCCCTCTCCTGAAATGGCTATGAATGGGCTAGAAAGGAGAGGCTGTCAATATAGTTTTTTTTTAGCATTCCTTTTGGAAAGTGATTAATGATAATAAGTTTCGCTCAAATGATTGTTGTGTTTATTATATTTAGAAAAGTTAAACCTGGGAAAGCAAATAGGTTTAATCTGTCACGTCAGCTTCCATTGATTAGTGAATTCACAGTGGAATAGGAAAGGACTGTGAGGCCCCACTCTAGCTCAGCAGGAAAGCATCCTGTGATTCATTAGCAATGTCTGCTTTAGAAAAAAAGCATAGAGGAGGGTTATATTTGCTAACTCTGGAACCATAACTATAAATTATTTAGTCCAATTTTCTGATACACAGATCAGAAGCAAGGCAGCATTTAGATATTCTTCACAGGTCTATATAAAAGTAGAAAAGTCAGACAAAACCACTCTAAGAGTCTGAGACTGAAAGATTTGGACTTTGGCACTGGGGTTTTAAACCTAAAAGCAGGAAAATCAGACTCCACTGGTTTTTCTAATCTTTTTTCAGATTTCTTGTTCATTCATCTGGACAGGCTTGTAAACACATTTGAACTTTATATTAACAATTTGCATCACTGTTCCAGATGGTTTTCTGATACCCTTTTCAGCAGAAAGAAGCACTCTACAGTGGATTATCAAGCTTTCAAAATGTACTCTTTTTAGTGGATGAAGGTTGGAGAGGAAGATGGGCAGGGAACAGAGCAATGGTAGCACTATTCATAGAGAACACTCAACAGATAAGGCAGGGCAGGTGGGGTCGCTATGTCAGAACACCTTCTATAGTGACACTAATGTTGGTCAGTAGACCTGGGAGGAAGGTGGAGTGGGGGTTGGGGGCAGCAGGGCATGATCTTCCCACAAAGTAACATTACTCTACAATACATCTCTATTGCCTCCCCCCACCACCACACGGCCTTTCTCTAACACTTTGGCCACCATGTGCAGTCTAGTTTTACATAGTCTATTTCTATATCCAAATTACCCCAAAACTCCACCACTTATTATTTCCAGCAATGGAGTTCCCTTTGAGTTCTTCATACCGAGGAAGGCCTGAGCTAAACACTTTCATACAAATGTGACTATGGAGACTTGTCCCCACTTTTCTAAAGTAGGGGAAAAAAGAAAGGTACAATGGGATGTTTTTCTTCAGGCTGAACTCAAATCAACTCTGAATATATTGAGTCTATTCCACTAGGAATCTATTCTTTACTCCATTTCAGGTTATCCTCTGTTTTCTCTCGAAGAAGTTGAGTTCTCTTTCATGAAACTTATTTCTTAACACTTAAAATTCTGGTTTATCCAATATGATTTGTTTCCTATTTACTGCAGAATCTCTTATAGCTTTTCTATTTCCATAGTGCTCTCCTATTTCCAATATGGTTTCAGAAAACACACACAATTTTCCTCTCTTCATTTGCTTCAGTGCATCAATATAAGGTGGAGTTAGAAATTATCTGTAGGGGAAAAAGAAATCAAAGGGTCCATCATTTTATTAGACTTTATTAAGAAGATAAACATTGATATCTTTCCACAGTATAACTTGTTAATTAACAATGTTGAAAATAACTTCTGTCTTAAATAGTTCTGCTCCTGTTGTCTATACTTGTGTTATAAAATTCCTCTGCTATTATGTAGTGCATTGTTCATGTAAAACTGTTTTTAAAGGAAACAAAGTTTTGTCTTGATAAATATCAGGAAAATACCAGATGTTTCCTACTGTCTAAGCCAAACCAGTCAACAGTATGATCATGCTTTCACTGACACAGGCAGGAGCAGTATACCACCCACAACCTCCCCTATAATTCAGAGTCCAATGCTTTAGCACACATCTAAAATGTGCAATTTAAATAGCTAGGGGAAAAAAAAATTGAGGTACTTTATTCTGTTGCTGTTTTACCTTTCTTATTAAACAAAAATGCAGAGGTCATATTTAAATTGTTAATATCCTTAATCCAAAAAAGGAATAAAATTGATTTTGAACATCATGTGACACATAAGTAGAATGAAAGTTATACTTTTTTCCTCTTCTGTAAAATTGTGTAATAGTTTAGAGAGAAAACTAAATTAAGTGACTTCTTGTTTAGCAATAATATACTAAGAAAGGCCAGCCAAGTTCCTTATTTGAATAATACAGAAGAAGTTGCCCTTGCATAATCTGTGTTCTAATTTTGCAGTCACCTTGACAGTGGCTAGAATAGAGGGTTCCACACAGAGTAAACGGCGTATGCAATATTTGGAAGGCAGAAAAGCTTGGGTCTTACTTATGTGCCAGCCAGCTGTCCCTGAAGAGATACATACAGAAAAACAATGGGGAAAAAAACTGACATGGTATTTTCTAAATACGTGGTGTGGAACCTTGAAGCCAAACCGAGTAGTCTGTCTTTACAACAGCAAGCAAAATAAAACCATTGAAAGTTCATGAAAGGTGACAAGTATTTTTGGTTGGTGATGAGATTGTCCATGGAGAGGGGCGAAGAGGAAACCGTGAAGGACAGAAGTCTTGGAAAGTCTGCACTTTGGAGCCAAACAAGTTATAGAGAAGCTTCAAAAGGCAGAGAGAGGCAGAGAAGCTGGGAGGGGCGAAGTTGGGAGGTCAAAGGAGAAAAGAGCTTTGAGAAGAAAGCAACTTGCAATGATATAGAAGGTCCCAAATGAATGAGAAGTTAAATGAGCTGAATTTGGCAGTTGTGACGTCATGGATTGACACAGTGGCTGCAACAATGGGCTCAAGCATAACAACAATTGTGAGAATGATGCAGGACTGGGCACTGTTTCATTCTGTTGTACAGAGAGTCACTAGGAGTCGGAATTGACTTGGTGGCATCTAACAACAACAAATTTGCGGAGAAGAAGGTGGTAGTGAAAATGGAGGGGGGATTGCAAGATTTCAAAGATGGAATAATTGGTCAAGAGTGAAAGCAAGCAAATGAAACAGGCAATGCTCTCAAAAGTGAGCAATGTAATAGAAGCAGGGAGAGTATTGCTCCAGCAGGAAGCAAGAACAAGAGCAAGTTTCTCCTTTTGTTTTATTATTGTAGTTGTTGCCGTTATTATTGATTTCGGTAGAGAGTACAAAGCACATTTTTAGTCAGGGAAGAGGAAACCAATGGACAGCAAGAGATCAAAGGGAGAAAGAATCATTTGTAGACTCAACTTCCAGAAGATCCAGGGATGCAAAAGCTCAAGAAGATACGCTTAGCTAAAATGAAAAATGCTTGATTCTGCATCAGAAAAGAGAGGGAACAAGAAAAGAAAGACGACCAGGTGACATATTCTCAGGTAAGAAGAATCAAAATTAGGGGAATGTACAGTCTGATATTCTCAAACTTTTTACTGAATAGAGGGTAGGACATTTGCCAACAATATGGTAGGCTGAAGGGAGGCTGGACTCTTGAAGAGAATAGAGGAATTTTGTTGCTGATGTAGTAGAGAATTCTACAGAGAAGTAAAGGAGAGGTAAAAGTGAGAAGTAAAAGAACCCAACTCTGAGGGGAAAATGCATTAACTCAGGCTTGCAGGCAAAGATTTAATTATAGATGAAAGTACTAATGTTGTATTTTCAAGCACTTTGCTTTACCTCTGCTTCTTAAAAGAAAAATAGATGCAGCTCCTGAAAGAAATTTATAAATAATAGGTGATGGGTGCCTTACAATATTATCATGCATAACATTAGCAAACCTATTGCCATCAACTCCCAGCAACTGTATAGAACAGAACTGTCCCATGCAGTTTCTGAGGCTATAATCTTTATGGAAGCAGACTGCCACATCCTTCTCTCATGTAGTGAGTGGTGGGCTCAAACCGTCGACCTTTTGGTTAACAGGCAAGCACTTAACCACAATGCCACCAGGACTCCTCACCAAGTATAACAGAGGGGGGAAATTATTTTAAAGAATAACACAAGAGTTTATATTAGGAAGGAGGTATCTGTAGAAAAATTCCTTGAAAGCAGTTTAGATGAGAAGAGGTGCAATGAAAGGTAAGACCCTAAGAGAAGAGGAGCAAAGCCATAGTTGAACTGTTTTCATCAGAAACTAACTGAAGTTGGAAGGTGAAATAGAGAAAGACAAGGAGAGGGAAGAATTGGAGAAGGAATCAATCCCATGGGCTAAAAAGAAAGATGGTTGAGAGACTAACATAGACAGAAGTATCTCATACTTAATTTGAAGTCATTTCCTCTTTTACCTTGTAAACCTCTCTCCACTCAAGGCTTGAATAATGTTTGCTACATACAGAAATGCCTTGTGAGAGTGGCTTTGGGGAAATGACATAAAAGACAGAAAAGAATAGTGGCAGAGGGTGAGATGTGAGTGGGCTGGAAGGATAAGTTGGAAAGGAATTCAGAACCACAAGTGACTTGGAGAGAGTAAGTCCTGGAAATTCACATAAATAGGCTTAGACATCCCACAGGATAAGGAACAGGCAAAAAAAAAAAAAAGGAACAGGCAAGCTGAGTAAATTTTACCAAATCTCGAAGGACAGTGTGGAATTATCTGACATTGGAATAATACATCTGTGATGTTAAAATGACTGACCACCTGATCCAGGCTAGATAGAAGCAGAGCAAAATGTGGAGGAGAATTGGGAGACACAGAGGGAATAGAGAGGAGGAAGTGGACAAACAACAGGATTTATATAAGAGAGAGAGGGAGAGATTGGAGGGCTAGAAGATTCAGAAGTTTGGGATTTTGAAGATGGAAGAATTTTAGGTAAAGATAAGCTAGAAATGGTAGAGTTAAAGAGGATGTGAAGATAATGGAAACTAAATTCTGACTGCAATACGGGAGCAAAAGGGCAATACTGGTATCTTGATATTTGTATAAAGCTGAAAAGTTGATACTTTATCTTAAAGCACGAGGTGGTTGTCATCATACCCTACATTCTACCTGAGGTGCTGCTTTCCCTGAAAGAGGGTCAGGGTCAAGATCTAAAGCAAATTTGACCTTCTGGATCAGGTGATTCAGAAAAAAAAGTCCTGGTTTAAATAAATCATCCAAGAGAAGCAGAGGACCCCTGACAATTTATCAGGCTTAGACAAAGAAGGGGAGGAGAGTGAGGCGCATCAGTAATCAGCCTACAGAGATGGGCTGGGAATTAGACAAGGGAATGACCTCCCACCCCCATTACTCCTTCTACTCACATAGTTCCTATCACACACTCTACTACTCCCTCTACCATCCCACTACCCACAATTCTTAAGAATATTCTATCATGGATCCCAGGAAGTGAGGAGCAAACTGACAAACTGGCTTTGAGGGAACTGCAAATGACAACAACACAAGAAAAGGTGCTCAAAGCACGAGTCACACTGGAAATCAGATTTAAAACAACAATAATATCTTTTAGATGGCTAAAAGTAGAGAAATGAGGTCACAATACTTTGTAAACAAGAGCAAAAAGTGTACATATAAGAATGCACAGCTCAAAGAATTTTCACAGAGACCACACCTGCATAACTAGGACCCCACCCAACACCAGAACATTACTAGCATCCCAAAAGCCCCCTTCATTTTTCCTTCTATTCATACAACACCCCAAGACCAATAATCTTGACTTTTGACCCCATACAGTAGTTCTGCATTTAAAAATGCACAGCTGTTTTATTCAAAATATTAATGCTCTCTGGGCATATCTCAAGATAGAAGGTATTAATACTCCAAAACATTATTATACCAACAAAAATGCTAGTATTTCAGTATATTTTTAAAATAACACAATATAATGGAATGGTGGGATGCACAAAACTGGTATTGCAATCACTTGAGTTAAGGAAATTGAGAAATTCTAAGGTTGAAGTGGGAAAAGAGTAGTTATCTTGGACCTCAAAGTTGGCAGGGGTTTATGGGAAGGATGAAGTTGAGGTCTTTGAGCCAAGTGTTGATGTCATCAAAGAAGAAGCAAGGTTAGCACAGGACTGTGTCCTAGGAGAGAGGATGGCAAAAGCAAGCAGCGTGAACTGCAAAAATTAACAAATGAAGGCAGTAAAGATGTGGTCAAGACATGGCACTGGGGAGCCTGTTCAGGAGGGAAGATGTGTAGAAGAAGCAGCCTCTTTGAATGATTATGATAATAGGAAAAGCTGCTGGAAAGAAATGGCTGAGAAGATGGTCACTTTGATTACAGTAGAATGGAAAGAACACAGGACACAGTAGAGGGTACACACTCCAACGGTATGTACTCCAAGATGTCTGGAGATACTCAATACAGTGAAAGAGCAACATTGTCTAAGCTAAAGGTCCAAGGCAATTCCTTCCGTATCGGTTGTACAAGGCAGCCTCCCCCATTAAGCTAGAGGCTCCTCTCCTTTTTTTTTTGGCTTAAAGACACTGTTGAGATGGAAGAAATGGATTGTCTCACCAGATTGGAAGAAGCATATACAAACAACATTTTGAATAAAATTTCTGTTTAAGGAAAAGGTATATTTAAAAAAAAAAAAAAATCATGCCAACTGAGCTATTTTACTATAAAAAAATTTTTTTTTTACTATACGGAGTTAAAATACTGTATAGTACGGATTAAGTGCTGACTAGATGTATGGCCTTGGAAATATGTCTTTGCCTCTGGGGCTTAATTCTCTCATCTATAGGGTAAAAATAAGTCGTGGGAGTATAATACTTATTGTGTCTACCTTTTATGACCAAATGAAATAAAAAAAAAATTTTTTTTTTTTTTTTAGAAAACATCAGAACAGTATACAAATAGAAGTCACTATTATACTGTTAGGCTTATCTCTTGATTTGTTTATTCATCTCCAAGAATCCAATTTTCCCAGGATGTTGAACATATAATGAGCAGGAAAACATCTTTCTTCTTCTCACTGGTTAGTAAACAGGTGATCTCTTTATCAGTAATCTGCAATCAAGAGCAGATGAAAAATAGTTTATTTGAAAAGGGGAATGTTCCTGTAGAAACTATAAAAAAAAAAAATGGCATGAATTATATATGAAGTAGTCAAAACAGCCCTCTGATTTCACTTTAAGGCGTTTCACAAATGATACCAGTAGGAATAATACTGTGCCTATTTTTCCAATTCCACCTTTTTTCTTAATCACAGATTTTATCTTCTTTATATCTTTACCCTAAGTATCTGAAAAGGCGGGGGGGGAGGAGAAAAATTTGGGTTGCATTTTATGGCTAAAGGTAAGAAAACCATTGTTAGAAAAAGCATTAGAGCAAAAATCTATTACAAAGAACCCAGCCAGATACCCTATTCAGCAGCCATTTTGGCTCAACTTCGTATTTACGAGACATACGAGTTTGCGATTAGCCTAATCAGATTTTTTGGCAATGATATTAAAAATGTAGAGAAACAATCATTGTTGTTGTTAGGTGCCACTGAGTCAGTCCCATCTCATAGTGACCTTATGTACAACAGAGCAAAATATGGCCCAGTCTTGTGCCATCCTCACGATCATTGCTTTGCTTGAGCCCATCGTTGCAGCCATTGTGTCAATCCATCTCCTTGACAGTCTTCCTCTTTTTCACTGACCCTCTACTTTACCAAGCATGATGTCCTTCTCCAGGGACTGGTCCCTCCTCATAAGATGTCCAAAGTATATGACATGGAGTCTTACCATCCTCGCTTCTAAGGGGCATTCTGGCTGTACTTCTTCCAAGATGGATTTGTTCATTCTTTTGGGGAGTCCATGGTATTTTCAATATTCTTAGTCAACATCATAATTCAAAAACATCAATTCTTCAGTCTTCCTTATTCATTGCCCAGCTTTCGCACCCTGGCTTGGATCAGGCACACCATAGTCCTCAAACTGACGTCTTTGCTTTTTAACACTTGAAAGAGGTCTTTTGCAGCAGATTTATCCAATGCATCAGTTGATTTCTCGGCTGCTGCTTCTGTGGGTGTTGATTGTGGAGCCAAGTAAAACGAAATCTGTAACAGCTTCAATCTTTTCTCCATTTATCATGATGCTGCTTCTTGGTCCAGTTGTGAGGATTTTTGTTTTCTCCAGTTTTGAGGATTTTTGTCTTCTTTATGTTGAGGTGTAATCCGTACTGAGGCCTGTAGTCTTTGATCTTCACCAATAAGTGCTTCAAGTCCTTTTCACTTTTAGCAAGCAAGGTTGTGTCATTTGCATATTGCAGGTTGTTGATAAGTCTTCCTCCAATCCTGGTGCCCCATTTTTCTTCATATAGTCCACCTTCTCGAATTATTTGCTCAGGAGACAGATAAAATAAATCTGGTGAAAGCATACAACCCTGATGCACAATTTTCCTGACTTTAAACCACGCAGTATCCCCTTTTTCTGTTAGAACAACTGCCTCGATCTATGTACAGGTTCCTCATGAGCACAATTAAATGTTCTGAAATTCCCGTTTGTCATGGATTGAATTATGTCTCCCCCAAAATGGGTGTATTAATTTGACTGGGCCATAATTCCCAGTATTGTGTGGTTGTCCTCCATTTTGTGATTGTAATTTTAGGGTAAAGAGGATTAGGGTGGGATTATAACACCCCTACTAAGGTCACATCCCTGATCTAATATAAAAGGAGTTTCCCTGGGGTGTGGCCTGCACCACCTTTTATCTTACAAGAGATAAAAGGGAAGGGAAGCAAGTAGAGAGTGGGGACCTCCTACCATCAAGAAAACAGTGCCAGGAGCAAAACGTGTCCTTTGGACCTGAGGTTCCTGTGCTGAGATGCTCCCAAACCAAGGGAAGAGTGATAACAAGGACCTTTCTCCAGAGCTGACAGACAGAAAGCCTTCCCCTGGACCTGTCACCCTGAATTCAGACTTCTAGCCTACTGGACTGTTAGAGAATAAACTTTTCTTTGTCAAGCCATCCACTTGTGGTATTTCTGTTATAGTAGCACTAGATAACTAAGACACCATTCTTCAGAGTGATCCATAATTTGTTATGATCCACACAGTCAAACGTCTTTTCATAGTCAAGAAAACATAATTAAACACCTTTCTGGTACTCTCTGCACTCAGTCAGGATCAATCTGACATCAGGAATGATACCCTTTGTTCCACACCCTCTTCTGAAACCAGCTTGAATTTCTGGTGGTTCCCTGTCAATGTACTGCTACGACCTCTTTTAAACGATCTTCAGCAAAAATTTACTTGTGTGTGATATTAATGATATTGTTCGATAATTTATTCATTCCTTATTGGATCACCTTTCTTTGGAATAGGCATAAATATGGATCTCTTTAAGCTGGTTGGCCAGGTAGCTGTCTTCCAAATTTCTTAGCATAGACAAGTGAGCACTTCCAGTGCTGCATCCATTTGTTGAAACATCTCAGTTGGTATACCATCGATTGGGGGAGCCGTGTTTTCACCACTGTCTTCAGTGAAACTTGGACTTCTGTGTCATCTGTTCTTGATCATATGCTGCCTCCTGAAATGACTGAACTTCGACCTGTTCTTTTTGGTACAGTGATTCTGTGTATTCCTTCCATCTTTTTTTAATGCTTCCTGTGTTGGTCAGTATTTTGCACACAAAATCCTTCATTATTGCAACTCGAAGCTTGATTTTTTCTTCAGTTCTTTCAGCTTCAGAAGTGCCAAGCATGTTCGTCCCTTTTGGTTTTCTAACTTCAAGTATTTGCACATGTTATTATAATATTTTTCTTTGTCTTCTAAGCCATCCTTTGAAATCTTCTGTTTGCTTTAGCTACTGGATGTTAAAGTGCAAATTTCAGGGTCTTTTCTGACATCCATTTTGGTCTTTTCTTGGCCTTAGTGGTTGGTGCACAAATTTGAATAATAATCATATTAGCTGGTCTTCCTTGTAGGAGTATGGATATTGTTCTGTCACTGATAGTGTTCTACTTCAGAGTAGATCTTGAAATTTTTTTTTTTATAATGAATGCAAAGCCGTTACTCTTCAAGTTGTCATTCCCGGCATAGTAGACCATATGATTTATTTAAAATGGCCAATACCAATCCACTACAGCTCACTAGTGCCTAGGATATCGATTTTTATACGTTCCATTTCATTTTGACGATTTCCAATTTTGCTAGAGTCATACTTCGTACATTCCACGTTCCTATTATTGCTGGATGTTTGCAGCTGTTTCTTCTCATTTTGAGCCTTGCCATCTCAGCAAATGAAGGTCCTGAAAGCTTGACTCCATCCAAACCATTAAGATCAACTCAACTTTGAGGAGGCAGCTTTTCCCCAGTCATATTTTGAGTGCCTTCCAACGTAAGGAGCTCCTCTTCTGGCACTATATCAGACAATGGTCCGCTGCTATTTATAAGGTTTTCACTGGCTAATTTTTTTTAGAACTAGACTGCCAGCTCCTTTCTTCCTAGTCTGTCTTAGTCTGGAAGGTCAGCTGAAACCTGTCCACCATGGGTGACCCTGTTAGCATTTGAATACCAGTGGCATAGCTTCCAACATCACAGCAACATGTAAACTCCCACAATAGGACAAACTGACAGACACAGAATAGGAGGCCAGAAGTCATAATTAAAGGCCACAGCTCCAGGGGAAGGCTTTCTCTCTCTGTTGGCTCTGGAGTAAGGTCCTTGTCATCAATCTTCCCTGGTCTAGGAGCTTCTCAGTGCAGGGAACCCAGGTCTAAAAGATTTGCATGCTCCTGGTTCTTCTTGCTTGGTGGTAATGAGGAGGACAAAAAAAAAGAGGAGGTGAGAGAAATGAGAGAGAGAGAAATCATAGAGAGAGAAAGAGAAAGAAAGAAGAAGAGGAGGAGGAGGAGGAGAAAGACTAAGGGGGCAAAAAAATATGTCAACAAAAATGGGGAAGACAAAAAAACATGGAATTTTAACTTAATACTCTTTTTTATCATCATCCATTATTATAAACTCTAGTTATTATAGCATGGTCAAACTTAATAAACAGAGGTTATAATAATGAATGGGAATAAAACATGTAGACTGTTAGGTAAAATCCAGTGTATTTTCTTTGTCTTCCCCATTATTGTTGACATCTTGTTTTCAACCACTCAGGAGCCTTGGTGGTGCAAAAGTTAAGTGCTAGGTTGCTAACTGAAAGGTCAGTGGTTCAACCCACCAGTGGCCCTACAGGAGAAAAGACCCAGCAAATCTGCTTCCCCAAAAATTGTTGATATTGTTGTTATGTGCCCTTGAGTCAGTTCCAGCTCATAGTGACCCTATGTAAAATGGGATGAAACACTGCCTGATCCTGCACCAGTCTCACGATCATTGCTATATTTGAACCCATTGTTGCTGCCACTGTGTCATTGAGGGTCTCCCTCTTTTTCACTGACACTCTACCAAGCATGATGTCCTTCTCCAGGGACTGGTTCCTCCTCATAACATATCCAAAGAATGTGAGATGAAGCCTCGCCATCATTGCATCTAAGAAGCATTCTAGCAGTACTTCTTCTAAGACAAATATGTTTGTTCTTCTGCCAGCCCATGTGTCTTAGTCATTTAATGCTGCTATAATAGAAGTACAACAAATGGATGGCTTTAACAAGGAGAAATTTATTTTCTCACGGTCTAATAGGCTAGAAGTCCAAATTCAGGGCTTCAGCTCCAGAGGAAGGCTTTCTCTCTCTTGGCTCTGGAGGAGGGTCTTTCTTTGCGCAGGATCCCCAGGTCTAAAGGACATGCTCTGCTCCAGGTACTTTTTTCTTGGTGGTATGAGGTTCCCCTGTCTCTCTGCTCACTCCTCTTTTTTATATCTCAAGAGATTGCCTTAAGACACAATCCAATCTTTAAATCGAGTCTTGCCTCACTAACACAACTGCCACCCCTCGTCCCTCATTAACATCATAGAGGCAGGATTTACAACATATAGGAAAATCACACAATACCAGGAATCATGGCCTAGCCCAATTGACACATACTTTTTTGGGGGAACATAATTCAATCCATGACATCATGATATATTCAATGTGTAATTAAAAGACATCAATTCTTCTTCAATCTTCCTTATTCATTGTCCAGCCTTCTCATGCATATGAAAAAAAAAAAAATGAGGCAACCGAAAATACTATGGCTTGGGTCAAGTGCACCTTAGTCCTCAAAGTGACATCTTTGCTTTAAAACACATTAAGGAGGTCTTTTGCAGCAGATTGGCCCAATGAAATAAAAAATACATTGTTTTATTTCTCGACTGCTGCTTCAGCCAGCATTGATTGTGGATCCAAGTAAAATGAAATCCTTGACGATTTCAATCTTTTCTCCATTTACAATGATGTTACTTATTGGTGTAGTTGTGACAACTTTTTTTTTTATGTTGAGGTATAATCCATACTGAAGCCCATAGTCTTTGATCTTCATCAGCAAATGCTTCAAGTCCTCTTTGCTTTAGTAAGTGAGGTTATAACATCTGCATATTGCAGATTGTTAATGAGCCTTCCTCCAATCCTGATACCGCATTCTTCTTCATATAGTCTGGCTTCACAGATTATTTGCTGAGCGTAGAGATTGAATAAGTAAGGTAAAGGGATACAACCCTGATGCACACATTTTCTCATTTTAAACCGTTCAGTATGCCCTTGTTCTATTTGAATGACTGCCTCTTGGTCTATGTAGTTTCCACATGAGCACAATTAACTGTTCTGAATTCCCATTCTTCCCAATGTTATCCATAATTTGTTACGATCCACATAGTCTAATGTCTTTGCATAATCAATAAAACACAGTTAAACATCTTTCTAACATTCTCCGCTTTCAGCCAAGATCCATCAGACATCAGCAATGATTATCACCCATTCAATGTCCTTTTCTGAATTTGGCTTGAGTTTCCGGCAGTTCTCTAATGATGCACTGCTGCAAACATTTTTGAATGATTTTCAGCCAAATTTTACTTGTGTGTGATATTAATAATATTGTTTGATAATTTCCACATTCTGTTGGATCACCTTTCCTTAGAATGGGCACAAACATGAATCTTCCAGTTGGTTGGCCAGGTAGCTGTCTTCCAAATTTCTTAGCATGGACAAGTGAGTGCTTCTCATGTTGCATCTGTTTGTTGAAACATCTCAATTGATATTTCATCAATTCCTGGAGACTTGTTTTTCACTTGTGCCTTCAGTGCAGCTTGGACTCCTTCCTTCAATACCATTGGTTCTTGATCGTATGCTGCCTTCTGAAATGTTTGAATGTTAACCAATTCTTTTTGGTACAGTGACTGTGTATTCCTTCTATCTTCTTTTAACACGTCCTGCATCATTCAATATTTTTCCCATAGAATTCTCCAAGTTTGCAACCAAAGCTAGAATTTTTTCTTCAGTTCTTTCAGCTTGAGAAATGTCAAGCATGTTCTTTCCTTTTGGTTTTCTAACTCCAGGTCTTTGAACATTTCATTATAATACTTTAATTTGTCTCTCGAGCTGCCCTTTGAAATTTTCTGTTCAGTTCTTTTATTTCATCATTTCTTCTGTTTGCTTTAGCTACTCAGTGTGCAAAAGCAAGTTTTAGAGTCTCTTCTGACATCGATTTTGGTCTTTTCTTTCTTTCTTGTCTATTTAATGACCTCTTGCTTTCTTCAAGTATGTCATTGATGGCATTCTACAACTCTTCTGGTTCAATGGTCATTAGTGTTTAATGTGCCAAATCTATTTTTGAGATAGTTTCTAAATTCAGGTGGAATATGCTCAAGGTTGTACTTTGGTTCTCATGGACTTGTCTCAATTTTCTTCCATTTCAAATTGAGCTTGCACAGTTGGTGCCTGGCCTCGTTTTGACTGATGATATTGAGCCTCTCCATAGTCTTTTTCCATAGATATAGTTCATTTGATCCCTGTGTATTCCATCTGGCATGGTGCATGTGTATAGTCACTGTTTATGTTGTTGAAGAAAGGTATTTTCAATGAAGAAGTGGTTAGTCTTGCAATATTCTATCATGCAATCTCCAGCATTGTCTCTATCACCAAGGCCATATGCCATATTTTCTAGCTACTGATCTTTCTTTGTTTTCGACTTTTGCATTCCAATCACCAGGAATTACCAAGGCATCTTTATTGCATGTTTGATCAATTTCAGATTGCAGAAGTTGGTAAAAATATTCAATTTCTTCATTTTTGGTGGGTATATTTGAATAATAGTTGTAATAGTTGGTCTTCCTTGTAGATGCATGGGTATTATCCTATCGCCGACAGTGTTGTACTTATGATAGATCTTGAAACGTTCTTTTTGATGATGAACACCATCCCTTTTCAATTTGTCCATCACTTAAAATCTGTATGGCCTTGGGAAATTTACCTCAGTTCTCTAAGCCTCAGTTTTATATCTGTACAATAAGGTTAATCATAGAACATATCTCATAGAGTCTTTGTAAGGGTAAAATAAGATAATGTATACAAAGCCCTTGGGACTAAGTAGGATACACTCAATAAATGTGGGCAAGCGGCAGGAAATAGGAACAGGAACAGGAAGAAACCTCTGAACAAGGAGACTAAAAAAAAACCTGGTTGCCATGGAGTCAATTTCGACTCATAGGGAGCCTATAGGATAGAGTAGAACTGCACCATAGGGTTTCCAAGGAGCAGCTGGTTAATTGGAACTGCTGACCTTTTGGTTAGCAGCCGTAGCTCTTAACCACTGCACCACCAGGAGACTGTAGATCTGATAGTCTTGCAACTGCCACAACTTTGTGATTTACTACATAACTTTTATAAAGACCACTGAGCCATGGTTTCCACATCTATCAGAAACTAGACCTCTAGCTCTAACACTCTAGACCAATGGCTTTCAAACTTCTTTTTGAAGGTTTATTTCTGAACAGCAACTCACAATAAAAAATACATTTTACATATAAGCCTGAGCACATACATGTTTCATGAGACAAATACTTACCCTTTTGCTATATGCAATGTAGGCTGAGATTTTATTTTATTCTATTTTATTTTAATAGTAATATCACTCACATTCTACAAAATTGCCCATTAATGAGTTTTAATGTGTAATTTGAAAATGCTGCACTAGACAAAGGGTCGGCAAAGTTTAGTGTATGTGCCAAATCCCTACTGTTACTTGTTTTGGTAAATAAAGTTTTATTTGAATACAACCACACTCAATCATTTATGTATCGTCTATGGCTGCTTTGAGTCGGAATCAACTGTACAGCAACAAGTTTTGGTTTATGGCTGCTTTCTCAAATTATTGCTGAATTGAGACAACATGGGCTGTAAAGCCTAAACTATTTACTATCTAATCCTGTACAGAAGTTTAATGCTCCCTGATCTAGTGCAGCCTTACGACTTATGACCTCAGGAAAATACATTTATGGCATTAACCTTGCATCCATGCTCATATATGACAGATGCGTAACCTTCTGTCCATTTTTTAATTTATGCAAATGAATTACTGTGACACAAATTTTAGATTCCTGGCAACCAAGTCAATTTTGTAAAGGTGGCTCTGTAGTGCTCTATTTTAGGAAATGTCACTCCAGACAGCATAGAAGAGTCTCATGTTTCCCAAACGGCAGAGAAGAATCTCATATTTCCAAGGTCAGCTATGGAAATATGTCAATGGCTGCACCTAGGCTGGGTAATACTTTAAGTTCATGAGCTGTGTGCCCTCAAACCCACTAATAAGAAAAATGTCAGCAAACCCCTTCCAGATAACCTGTACCCTTTCAACCAGAGAAAGTATAAGGAATTATATAAGAAAGTTTTGGCATGGTTAAAAAAAAAAAAAAATCGGAAGCTTGAGAAATACTAATCAGGATTAAGAAGAAAGAATTCAACCTTAATAGGAGAAATATATATATTGTGCCAGGAAAAAGAAATCTTTGAATACACACATGTACCCAAAGTAATATCAATAGGAGTCCCTCTAAAGTCCCAATCAAGGCAGGGTGGTCAGAAAAATGAGAACAAGAGGAAATTTGGGAGGCAAAGAGTGGATTAATTAACAAGCCCAAATTCTCTACCATCTCTGTCATCTGAGAATGGATATTAGGTAAAATGCAGGTTGTTCCAAAGGGTGAGCTAAAGGGCAATTTGAAAGCAGAGAGAATCCATTATCAGTTCCTGAAATACTGGCAGCCTTGACTTATCATAGCCTTTTCACTCACCAGGCTGACTGACCAGTGTTAGGAACAGAAATAAAATCTTATAACTCCACTGAGTTTGACTTCATTGAAAATGGAGTCCCTGTAGCATGAAGAGGTGATCAAGTTGCAAAAATCGTTTCTACTCTATGACATAAGACATGAAAGTTGTCTTCTGCTTTCCAGAAATTGATGTGTCTATAAATTGCATTAGCCAAACTAATCTTTAAGAAGAGCCTTCTCGTTTCCTCCTAGGTGCAATTAGACTTCTTTGCATAGCTCTGAGAGTTTGCCAAGTTACTGAAACTTTTTCAGACACATTTTGATGCTTTTCTTCTCACAATAGCTTCCAAATCCACCCCTACCATCTTTTTTAATTACTGTCTTAGTGTATGCCCTTACCATCTCCACTTTTTTCAATTAGCTTCAGAAACTACTGGTTTATCCTAATGTAACTTTTTTTCCCACATATTCTTACATTATTCCTATTGGCTTCCACAGCCCAGGGTGGTAGATTGCTTGCAAAATGTCCCCAATTTTCCACCTGTCATTGTATCCATGCCCTTAGCCATGTGACTTTGCAGCTCCTATCAAAAAGAGACATCTATTTTCCCTCCCTTTGGGCATGGGTTGTTCTTGTATCATTCTTTGGACATGCAATGCAAGTGATGGTGTGCTAGTTCTTTCCCTACATCTTAAGAGAACTTTTACACTTCCACTCTTTTTTTTCTAAAAACCCCACCACTCCATGAGAACAAGCCTACACAAACCTATTAAACCCAGTCCAGTGCAAACCTATTAGAAGATAAAAAAAATACATGGCCTAGTCTCCTGCCTTGCCCCAGTCAGTGCCCAGACAACACCCAGGTAACTACCCAACCTCCAGCTGATCCACCTGCTGACTACAAGTAAATAAGTGAGCCCAGCCAAGATCAACAGAGTTCCACCCAGATAAGCTAACTCGTAGACTCGTAAGTAATAAATGCTTATTTTTCTAAGTCATTGATTTTGGAGTAGTTTGCTCCCCATCAAAAGCTGATACAGCCAGCATTTCAAAGGTTTTTTACTAAAGACAGTGCACTCAATTTGGTAGAAGGTTCTTTATGCTCTTGTTATATTAAAAAAAAAAAAAAAACCAAACCCGTTGCCATCAAGTAGATTCTGACTCATAGCAACCATATAGGACAGAGTAGAACTGCTCCATAGGGTTTCCAAGGAATGCCTGGTAGATTCAAACTGCTGACCTTTTGGTTAGCAGCCACAGCTCTTAATCACTACGCCACCAGGGTTTCCTCTTGTTATATAAGTTCTATAAATGGATGCACTCCATAGGTGAAATTTCTTTTAGTTTACTACCTTATAAGTCCTTCTTATTTAAGCTGTTGCCTTAACAGCTTCCATAAAATGGAAGAAAATATTCTAGCCTTAGTGCAGTCATTCACTTTTACCCCTCCTTTTTTTAAAACCTAATCCGCTTACTCTTTGTACATAAAGTTGATTTAATTAATTGGACTTGATAAATGTCGCTACCATTTACTTTGACTGCAAATTCCTAGAATGAAGGAAAAATACTGGCTGAACTTGTCTATTAAATGTCATGTTTACAGGTCCTTAGTCCATTTGTTGAATCAAACTGAAATGAATATTTTTAAATGCCTAAATTACTCTCTACTCCAAGTTGAAAATTCCAAGTATTAATGGCTGCTTTTACAGCAAAAGAATACATGTAAGAATCAGCTCAAAACACAATGATGAGTGCGTGAGTGTGTTTGTGTATTTATAGTCTGTTTAAAGAGAGCACAGACTATAAATGTAAATAAAACGACAAAACAATCTTAAAATACATTCTGGTGTCATATGTTTGTTGCGTGAAAATAAAGATCTATATGTCATATCACAACACAGACTTATGGTGTAAAATAATGCATTTTGCCTCCTTGGACAAAATATTATTAAGACACTCATTTTGAGAGTCATGTGATAGTTATACTAAACCCATATATAAACAACTTTAATGAATTGTTGTACTTCTAGATTTTAATTTGTTTTCTTGAAGATGAGTCCTTGTCAGGCAATGTGGCCTCTGTCACAACTATTACCATACTGTGAAAGTGGCCATAGACACTATGTACATGAGTGGGTGTGGCTGTGTTCCAATGAAACGTTATTTACAAAACACAGATGGTGACCTCTACTGTAGACATTTTTGTTACTACAGTTCTTCCACACCTGCAGATGACACCAGGAAGGATTAAGTGGGAACCCCAACAGCATCTACAGAACAAAGCACATCTGAATAGAATTGCAAGACTTCAATATTTGGAAAGGCATATTGTATTTACATATGGTAAGACTCGTCCTGGTAAAGAGGTCAGTTCTCCCCTATTTGATCTGTAAGTCTAATACAATTTCTATCAAAACCCCAGCAAGTTTCTTTGTAGGCACAGACAAGTTTATTCTAAAATTTACATGGAAAGAGAAAGGCCATAGAATAGACAAAAACAATTTTGAAAAAGGAGAATATAGTGGGAGGAATCACTCTACCCAATATTAATACTTACTATATAGCTATGGTGCTGAAGAAAGTGAGGTACTGGCAGAAAGCTAGACAAATAAATCAATGGAACTGAATAAGCAGAAATATATCCACACAAATATGCCCCATCAATTTTTGACAAAGGAGCAAAGGCAATTCAATGCAGGAGGAAAAGACTTTCTAGTAAATGGTGCTAGAGCAGTTAGACATACACTGGGTCTCACCACCTTGGCATAAGTTACACTTATACGTGTAAGTGGAGAAAAGGCCTAGTAAAAAATTTGGGCTTATGGTGCCTAAATGTACTCCATATGCCACACTAAAACTTGAAGGATGAGTCAGCGACTACATGGCATTTGAGCAAGGGTTTTGCTTGTATTAATTTTGGCCCAAACCTGGAGCAATGTATATCCAAAAGTTAGAATGGCGAGGGAGATGAATGCTCCATAAAAGGACCCCCTCTTTAAAGCTGCAGCTGCAGGTAGCTTCTAGGGGATTTGCCAGGCCACGTGCCCTGGTGTGTGGCATCCTTGGGCTAAAACCACTGGAGTTGTGGTTCCCCACTGCCTTCCTGGCCTCCCCTGTAAGATGGGAAAGAGCCCTGGTGGCACAGTGGTTAAAAGAGCTTCACTCCTAACCCAAAAGTCAGTTGTTGAAACCCACCAAGATAGTGCTCCAAGATAGAAAGATGTGGCAATCAGCTTCCATGAAGATTTATAGCCTTAGAAACTCTATGGATAGTTCTACTCTTTCCTACGTGGTGGCTATGAGTGAGAATCAATTCAACGGCAGTGGGGTTTTTTTTTGTTGTTGTTGTTTGATGGAATGAGAAGGAAAAGAGTAGTCTTGCCTGGGGCCTGCGGGAAAAGACTGATGAAAGAATTGCAGAAAGCCAAGTGCCTGGGCCAAAACAGCAAAACCTGCAGTACATCAGATGCTGACCCCTGCCGGCAAATGTACCAGCTCCCAAAGCCAGTACTGCCTAGGCCAGGGCACTTCCTGACTCCAACCTAGCCAGCTGGCCCCTTCCCCAAAGGCCACTATCGCAGCAACACTTTGAACAAGGCACTGAATGATGGTAAACCAGGGCAGTGCTAATGCAGACGTGGCTTGGCTTGGCTCCTGACTCAGATAATTTGACTCTGGTCAACATTTTTCTTAGGAATTCTACTCACTCAGTTCCTGATGGTTAAATAAGATCAAACACATTCCAGAAGTCAGAACTTGGCACTGTAAACCTGGTGAGACTTGAAGCAAAGAAAGTTGGATTTGAGACTCGATCTAACAAGCCATTTAATCTTTTGGTACATGTCCCAAACAATCAAAAGGTGATTGGGAGAAATATAAACGCTAACACATGACAAGTGCCTTCTTAAATCACCCACACTTATTTTCCAGAGATAAAATTTTATTTGAGGCATCAAGCAATATACTGAAGAGGTGAGTCGTGCACGAGTAAGGTCCTTACTTCCATAATTGTACATTTGATTCTTTCTGTCCTTTTTCAAAAGGGGTGCAAAGTGAGCAAAGATGAGAAGCACAGAGGCTTTTGTACATAGCCATATCTATCAAGGGCTTAAGAAAGTCTTGTTCAAATTTCATTTTTCCCTTCCTTAAAAGGCATGTTGGTTTCATTTGGAAAAACTAAAACGAACTAACTCTTCCACTGAGAATGACGTGGCTCCCCAGAGTTATTTATGAAATAATGCAGCTGCCTTTTTCTTTAAAGGGATTCTTGTCTTCTGGAATTCCCTTAACCAGGGGATCCTCTCCAGAACGTTCTTCAATATAGTTCTTTATTTCTTCAGAGCATTTAGACACCTTAAAAACAGCAAGAAAAAACAAAAGAAAATGAATTAAGTGAGGGCTGTTCAAAATGTTTATCACCACCTTAAGTGAAGCAGTGAAGCTGATATAACTGGGAGCAAGAAGCATATTTTTTTTTTAAATGACATAGAAATATTAGAGTACAACACATGTATAGTCTACGTAAAATGTATATCTTACTATTGATCAAGGTGAAAAAAGTTTGAAAGTCACTGCATTATACAGATAATCCCCAGCAATCTCTATCCATTATGCCTCATATAATTTCCTGCTTCTGTTAAAATACAGTTATGACGTATGTACACTATTTAAGGAGCCCTGGTGGCAAGTGGTTAAAGCGCTCAGCTGCTAACCAAAGGTCAGCAGTGTTAATCCACCAGCCAGTTTGCAGTAGAAAAGATGTGGCAGTCTGCTTCTGTAAAGATTACAGCCTTGGAGCCCCTGTGGGGCAGTTCTACTCTGTCCTACAGGGTTGCTATCAGTTGGAATCAACTCCACAGCGACAGGTTTATTTATTTTTTTTTTCTGAAGGGGGGCGTTATTCTATTTTGAAGCCCAGGTGGCGCAGTGGTTAAGAGATCAGCTGCTAACCAAAAGGTTGGCAGTTCAAATCTACCAGCTGCTCCTTGGCAACTCTATGCGGGCAGTTCTACTCTGTCCTACAGGGTTGCTATGAGTTAGAATTGATTTGAAGGAAACGGATTGGTTTTACACTATTTTAGGAACTAAAATATATCCCCCTTCCAATTTTCCATGTGAATAAACAGGTGCAGTCATGTTTTGAGGTATGTCTGGCCAAAATGCTCACTTACTATGGGTGTGCACCCTGTTCTGGAATTTCACAAAATGACGGAGCCATCAAAGAAAGCCTGACTCTGGAAAGGGTGGAGCTGCTCAAACTTCCCATCCCGTATCTCTGATCAGAGTTCCTGCCCCCACTGCAGGCAGGCAATGTTTATAGCAAAGATTTATCTGAGCATTCTCGGGCTTATCTAAGACTGTTGTGTTTATGTAATCAGATTAAATACTTTCTGCACTGGAGAAAGGACTGAATCCAAAAAACCAAATCTGTTATCAAGGAGTCAGCTTTGACTCATGGCAACTCCATGTATTACAGAGTAGACCTGCTCCATAGGGTTGAATGGTTTCTTAAAAAGTCTACCTTTAGGAGACAGAATGCAAAAATGAGGGAGAAAAAAGGAAAAGCAAGAGGGACAAAAAGTTTGAATCCACCAGCTGCTCCTTGGAAGCCCTATGGGGCAGCTCTACTCTGTCCTATATGGCCAGTATGAGTTGGAATCAACTCGATGGCAACAGGTTGAGTTTGATTTGGTTTATTAGCAATAATAAATTAGAAGTAAAAATTACAGAAACGCCAATAAAGTTGAATGGCGATCTCTTAAAACAGGGGCATATGTTCTCACTGAATTTGTCATCTGGATTAGTTATCTCTCAAATTTTTTTAATGGTGACCACTAAGATATATTTGCATATGGATCCCATAATGTATACAATTATTTACTTTTGAATAGTAAGTACACATACTATTATGTTACTTACAAAAAAAAAAACTAGAAATTATAAAAGGATGAAATTTTAAACTAAATAAAAATAGAAATTTTAATGCTGTACTCCCACACCTCAAAGGATTATTCTTTACATACCAGTGTGGAGTCCACTGATCTAAAATTTAAAACAAGGGATGTAATTTTATTACTTAAGACAAAATAAAATCTTTTCGAGCACAGTTCTCTCAGATAACATATGCTGTCTAATGTCGCTGGCATTCGTAGTGTGTGCATTCTAAATAAATTCTCAGAAGTAGTGATGCAAGCGTCTATAACCTGGGGTCTTTAGTCAGCCCCAGGGATGCTGGGGGTTAAGGTTCATATTCCGCATATTGTGTCTGTACTTACAGAGGCTTCATTAGACTTTGAAAGAGGCCTGTAACCTTCAAAAGTCAAAAATTACTCCTCTTTTGCATTTCCTTTCATGATCAAAAGGATACATATACTTGTCCAGCAATTAGCTGGAGCAGAATTAGCCTGTGAATTCTGTTTTTGATCTGAGCACTCAGCTCAGACATTAACAATCTCTTAACAGAATAATGGGCCAGTGCATCAGGAGACTCGAGTATCAGTAACTGGCCTATCGTTATCTCCGTGGTTTTACAGAAGGAACTAGTTGGTCTCGCTGGGACTCTGGACTTTGTTTGTTTGTTTTAATCCTTAAAGTTAGGAAGTTAAATAATCCCTAAAACCTAGTTCTTGCCTACCATTAATACTCTGTAATCCGCAGTGCACAATAAAATATGTTTGAATATCATTATTAGGACTTAGATGTCTCTCCCTCCATCCCCTATGGGCATCTCTGAGCCTTGTCTTCCCCTTTGACATATACTTGGCGTTTCCGGAGTTGGAAAGCTGATGTAGCAGGATGTGTCCTAAGGGTGGGGGTAGCTGGCAGGAAGACCACGCTAAAGAACATTCTGTTTCAGTTCCTCAGAGTCAGCTGCACCCAGGGCCCTGCCCAATATCTAATTTGAAATTTAAAATAAGCAGAAGACATTTGTCTTTTTTTTCCTATACGTTCTACACAAGGATACCAAATACGAAGACATTCCAACTTTTCAATAAGGCAATGCTTTATTTCAGTATAGGCAACTCTGTTCAATGTGCAACCCCTAAGGTTCATTGTGTGACAAAATCTAAGTGGTCAATACATGCTATACTGTGAACTTTGCCATCCATGAAATGGGTCTCTCAAGACGTAAAGAAACAGCGTTATTCATTGGGTGCTTGTAACTTTTTTCCCCCTTTAAACACGTTATTTTTAAAGCTACAAAGCCTTCAACATGGATTGAAAGGACAACCCACTCTAAAACCTAGGAAGAGCAGGAATTTGGAAGCAAAAGGTTAAAATTGAGAAAAGAAATGTATAAAAAGTGAACTCAAAAAAGCCTGCATTTTCAAATTATCACACTAAACATGCATTCAGATAACGAGGTTCTCATCATTAAAAGATTTATCCTAGTAACTCCAGCAGAAAGGCTGGTGGGCATATTGACAATACTTGCTTCATTTCCATTGTTTCCTTAATTTTTTTTTTTCTAGTGCTAAACCACAGAGAAATAAAAATTTGTTAGAATTTTTCTTGCTGTGGAGGAAAGATCAGATAATTTCCCTTAAAAAAAAAAAATCTACCCAGCAGTTTATCCCTAGACTACAGGTTGCTTGATTGAGTAAAAAAGAAACAAAAATGATTGTCTTAATGAAGACCCCCATTACCAGTAAGAAACTAAAGTAAAAAAGTTACAGAAACGCCCAACAAATTTCCATGGAGACATATTAATACCAGGGTGTATGCTCTCACTGAATTTGAGATCTACATCAGTGCTCTTGACACATTTTTAATGATTAATAAAAAATATTTTCATATGCACCTCAGTATATGCATAATTATTTACTTAGAAATAAGTACAGATACCGTGTCGTAACATATTATACATATTTACAAAACATAATTACACTAGAAATTATAAAGAGAGGTGATTTACAAATCAACAACAATAGAAATTCTAATGTTTTGTTCCCAACGCCCAGTGGATTGTCCTTACCACTTCACTTTGGAGACACTGACGAAATTCAAGACTACTGAAGTTTAAGACTTCAAAATGTGGTTAAAAAGCATTTCAAAAACCATTCTTTCAGGTAATAAAAAAGATCAAAAAACTAAGTAGCCAACTATCTTTTTCCTGCAACTAAGTTTTTATTTTTTTTTATTGTAGTAAGTATATATATATATATACCCAAACATATATATATATATATAGCAAGACAGCCATTTCAACATGTTTTTACCTGTACAATTCAGGGACATTAATTACGTTCATCATGCTGTGCCATCATCACAAATGAGTTTTTAAAACCAGCTGTCCCTTTTTTTTTTTTTTTTGTCCCATAGAAGGCATGATTTTCTTTTCTTTTTTTTTGCCTGTTTCTCCCATTCTTAGCTGCTTAAATTTTTAAACATTTGGCTTTAAAGTACTTAGCTGATCCTTGCTCTCTCCCGTACCTAAGATTTCTCCACATCAAACATCACTTTCCAGGCATCGCCAAAGCCCTACTTCAGGAGAAGCTGCAGGAGAAAAACGTTATTTGTTTTGCTGCAAACCAGGAGAAGCTGGCCTTGGTTCACTTCAAGAAAGGAAAGATTCTGGAACAATCAACTTACCTGTTGTCTCTGCAACTTGACTTCTTTGCGAAGTTGTTCAACTTCCAGCTTCAGTTTTTCCTTCTCTGGCAAATCTTCAATGTGAAGGGCAGGCATTTTCGCCCTAAGAAATGGGCCCAGGGAGAGCTGGGGAACCCGACCGAGCCGCCGCAAGTGCTGCAAACCACAACGCGTCCCGAAATAAGCGCGGTGCCTCCCACCGCTCCGGCCCGGCCGGCGCAGGACGTGACTGCCTTGCAAACAGTGGTCTCTGGCTCCCCAAGGACTCAAGCTTCCTCTGGGACGTTTGCTTGCGCCGGTTCTTCCCAGAGTCCTAAGATCTTAAAAGCTCTGCTCTTTTTCTAAAGTTTTCACAGCCACGGGAGGCCTGCCCCAAGGGGCCCGTTTCGGGCTCCGTTTGGGTGGACCCTGAGAAGCTTCCCTCTTGGGGACTTCCCCGCAGGGATGCTGGCCGGGGCAGCTCTGGCTCCAGAACCGGCTACGCCTGTGCAGGACACGCCTGGGCTGGGGCCCAAAGGGCTGGGGCTGCTCTAGGCCACTTTCCTGGAGGGACAACAAAAGTTTTATGTCTTGTTCTTTTTTTTTTTTTTTTTCTTTCCCAAATAATCACTTCCTGGTTTTGTTTGTAAAACAAGGAAAAGGAGGACACTACCCAACAGGAAATAACGGCTTTTGACCTCTCCAGCAGTTTTAAAAATATGCGGAATATAACTTTTCTCCAGTTACACAGATATTAATTGTAGTTAGTACGGAAGCTGAAGGACCAAGAGGAAAATGAAACTCAGCTTTAATCTCAGCAATACCCACCAGTGCCTGTTGACATAGTATATCCATTCAGTCTGTTACATGTCTAAAACAGATCTGTAAAGTTTGGGCAAAAAAAAAGCAGAATCAGGGTGTGAGTATTGTTTATAACTTGCACGGTCATTTTCTGTCATTTAATAATTGTCTACACCCTCATTAGCAGAGGTTTTATTCTTTCATCAGGGGAATGTTTTGCCATGATTGGAGGATAAAAAGATAATAGAACACAGAGAGTAGAGATCTTCAAGTTCTTACCAGAAAGAGCCTCTCCACTCACCCTACCCAAAAGGCTCCAGTCATACTTGACACCAAAAATTCTGAATTCCTGGTTCAAGCTTCTTTCTGGATGTAGGCAGTGAATTTACTTAGTATTGGTTTCTCCATCTCTGGAAAGCAATATTCATCTAGCTGGCCCTCTGTAAAGCCAGGAAAAGTGCCGCATTTGAAAAATGTTTACTTACAATATAAGCTTGCCCTTTGTCTATAAGCTAAGACCGCGTTAGTGATGTTGAAAAGACTAAAAGAAAAATAAAAGATGAATGGAAGAACCCTTCCCACTCAGATATTTTTCTTTCTCTCCAGAGATGACTTCCTGCCTATGGAGTCAAATTCAAGTGAAACATGTAAGCATTAACAAAATATTTCAAAGTAATTTTTTTAAAAATAATTTTTATTGTGCTTTAAGTGAAAGTTTACAAATCAAGTCAGTCTGTCACATATAAGCTTATATACACCTTACTCCATACTCCCACTTACTCTCCCCCTAATAAGTCAGCCTGCTCCCTCCTTCCAGTCTCTCCCTTCGTGACGATTTTGTCCGTTTCTAACCCTCTCTACCCTCCCATCTCCCCTCCAGACAGGAGTTGCCAACACAGTCTCAAGCGTCCACCTGATACAAGTAGCTCACTCTTCATCAGCATCTCTCTCCAACCCATTGTACAGTCCCTTCCATGTCTGATGAGTTGTCTTCGGGAATGGTTCCCGTCCTGGGCCAACAGAAGGTTTGGGGACCATGACCCCTGGGATTCCTCTAGTCTCAGTCAGACCATTAAGTCTGGTCTTTTTATGAGAATTTGGGGTCTGCATCTCACTGATCTCCTGCTCCCTCAGGGGTTCTCTGTTGTGCTCCCTGTCAAGGCAGACATCGGTTGTGGCCTGGCACCATCTAGTTCTTTTGGTCTCAGGATGATGTAAGTCTCTGGTTCATGCGGTCCTTCCTGTCTCTTGGGCTCATAGTTATCGTGTGACCTTGGTGTTCTTCATTCTCCTTTGATCCAGGTGGGTTGAGACCAATTGATGCATCTTAGATGGCCGCTTGTTAGCATTTAAGACCCCAGACGCCACACTTCAAAGTGGGATGCAGAATATTTTCATAATAGAATTATTTTGCCAATTGGCTTAGAACTCCTCTTAAGCCATAGTCCCCAAACCCCTGCCCTTGCTCCGCTGGCCTTCGAAGCATTCAGTTTATCCCAGAAACTTCTTTGCTTTTGGTTCAGTCCAGTTGAGCTGACCTTCCGTGTATTGAGTATTGTCCTTCCCCTCACCTAAAGTAGTTCTTATCTACTAACTAATCAGTAAATAACCCTCTCCCACCCTCCCTCCCTCCCCCGCACGTAACCACACAAGTATGTGTTCTTCTCAGTTTATACTATTTCTCAAGATCTTATAATAGTGGTCTTATACAATATTTGTCCTTTTGCCTCTAACTAATTTCGCTCAGCATAATGCCTTCCAGGTTCCTCCATGTTATGAAATGTTTCACAGATTCCTCACTGTTCTTTATCGATGCGTAGTATTCCATTGTGTGAATATACCATAATTTGTTTAACCATTCATCCGTTAATGGACACCCTGGTTGCTTCCAGCTTTTTGCTATTGTATACAGAGCTGCAATAAGCATGGGTGTGCATATATCTGTTCGTGTTCAAAGTAATTTTTACCTGTTGCAGTGGGTTGATTCCAACTCATGGAGACCCACTATGTTATAGAGTAGAACTGCTCCACAGGATTTTCTTAGTTGTACTTTTATGGAAGCAGATGGCCAGGCATTCTTTCCACTGCACTGCTAGGTGGGCTCCAACCCTAACCTTCAGATTAGTAGTAATGTACAAATTGTTTGTCTACCCAGGAAACTTCGACCTCCATAAATTACTCCACATTTTGTAATGAGAAGTTTGCATTATTTCATAGTTCCACAGGCTCCCCCAACTTTTCCAGAATGAATACATTAGAATGAAAAGGTGAGGTACTTAGTAAGTACTCGCAGGTTCTAGTTCCAGCTCTGTCACTGGCCATCACAGGAAAAATAATTTTTCTGGGTGTCGGTTTTCTAATTTGTAAAATGTGTGGTAGAGACAGGGGAGAGAGAAGAATCAGCGAAGATATATTGTATCTCTAATTGTATTTACGACGGCACTGGGTTTTGGGTAATTGTATTTATGTAACTATATATGATAAATCACTTTCACAAAGAAAAATGTTTAGAGACTTTTTTTTTGGTGTTTGGAATACCACACATTCCAAGAGCTCCCAGACTCTAAGAACTTAGATCTTTATCTGCCAAAACCTTCTCTGTTAGGAAGCAGTATGCCAAGACAAAAACCCCTCTATCTCTCCAGAACTGGTGCCTTTTTATGAATTCTCATTGTTTAAATTAAAAAGTTGGTTAAAAAGAGCTTAAATAAATTACTGACAGTAGTTAATTTGAATGTGGCCTAAATTAAATTTGTTTAGCATTTCAGTTAAATGAGTTAGTTATGTAAATTAATTTGAATATATCTGTTCCAAATTATAAAAATAGAATTATTTTGGCCTGGAAATTCTTTCCCTGTGAAATCATCTAGTCATATTCAGTGATAAATATTTATAAATCCATATTGGTTGTTTAATTTTTCCACAATATTAGGAGATTTAAATTAGAAATTAAATACATTAGTTTACTTTTTTTTTTTTTTGGTTTTCATTCTTATTAAAGTAATTCACATGCTATACCTTATTAAGTAAATTGATTAAACTAAAATGAATTAGGAAGTGATGAAATCTAGTAACCACACAGCATTCTGAATAACATTTTGTTGTTGTTGCTTGGTTTTAAATGTTAAAATGATTGGGAAACTCTTTTTTTTTTTAACGAAAGGGTCTGTAGCCCCTGTCCTGAGGCATTGTATTTACCTCACAGGGAACAACCATTTTAAGCAAGTTCTTTTTTTTTTTAATTGTGATTTAGATGAAGGTTAACAGAGTATATTCGTTTTCATTAAACAATTAATACACATATTGTTTTGGGACATTGGCTGCCTATCCCACAAATTGTCAACACTGTCCCCTTCTTGACCTTAGGTTCCCCATTACCAGTTTTCCTGTCAGCTCCTGCCTTCTCATCCTTGCCCCTGGGCTGGTGTGCTCCTTTAAAAAAAAAAAAAAACTCTCTGTTTTATGGGCCTGTCTAATCTTTGGTCAAAGGGGTTTCCCCAGTCTCTGTCAAACCAGTAAGTCTAATCTGTTCTTGTGAGTCTGAATTTTGTTCTACATTTTTCTCCAGCTCTGTCCAGACCCTTGTATTCCATTGTGTGTATGTACCATAAGTTGTTTATCTACTCATCTGTTAATGGACACTGAGATTGTTTCCATCTTTTTGCTGTTGTGAATATTGTTGCAATGAACATGGGTGTGCACATGTCTATTAGTGTGACAGCTCTTATTTCTCTAGGATATATTCCTAGGAGTGGTATTGCTGGATCATATGGTATTTCTATTTCTAGCTTTTTAAGAAAGAGCCATATCATTTTCCAAAATGGTTCTACCATTTTGCATTCCCACCAGCAACGCATAAGAGTTCCAGTCTCCCCACAGCCTCTGCAACATTTGCTATTTTCTGTTTTTTTTATTTGTGCCAGTAATGTTGGGGTAAGATGGTATCTCATTATCATTTTGATTAGCATTTTTCTGATGGCTGGTGATCTCCAGCATTTCCTCATGTGTCTGTTAGTCACCTGAATATCTTCTTTGGGGAAGTGTCTGTTCATTTCTTTTGCCCATTTTTTAATTGGATTATTTGTCTTTTTGTTGTAGAGATGTCGGATTTCCCTATAAAAACCCAAAAACCCATTGCCATCGAGTCGATTCTGACTCATAGCGACCCTATTGGACAGAGTAGAACTGCCCCATAGAGTTTCCAAGGAGCACCTGGTGGATTCAAACTGCCGATCTTTTGGTTAGCTGCCATAGCACTTAACCACTACCCTACCAGGGTTTCTGGATTTCCCTATAGATTCTAGAAAAATTAGAACTTGTTTGGAATTGTCACAGCTGAAAAATTTTTCCCAGTCTGTAGCTTCTCTTTTTACTCTTTTGGTGAAGTCTTTTGATGAATCTTTCTATTACTTCCACTGTTTAATTTTTAGAAGATCCAAGTTATCTGGCTTATCTTCTGGTTTTGTGTATCGTTAGTTATGGCTTGTGTCCTGTTAAAGCCAGGGCCTCTAGCTTTGACCCTATTTTTTCTTCTATGATCTTTATAGTTTTTTGATTTGTATTTAGGTCTTTGATGCATTTTGAATCAGGTGTGAGGTATGGGTCCTGTTTCATTTTTTTATAGTTGGACATCCAGTTTTGCCAGTACCATTTGTTAAAAAGACTGTCTTTTCTCCATTTAATGGACTCTGGGCCTTTGTCAAACATCAGGTGACAGCAGGTGGATGAATTTACATCTGGGTTCTAGACTCTGTCTCATTGGTCAATGTGTCTGTCATTGTACCAGTACCAGGCTGTTTTGACTGCTGTAGCTGTATAGTAGGTTCTGAGGTCAGGTAGTACAAGTCCTCCTACTTTATTCTTCTTCATTAGTGTTTTACTTATCTGGTGCCTCTTCCCTTGCCCTATAAGTTAGTGATTAATTTTCCCATCTTGTTAAAGAATGCTGTTGGTATTTGGATTGGGATTGCACTGTGTTTGTATACTGCTTTCGGTAGAATTGTCATTTTCACAATGTTGAGTATACCTATCCATGAACATTGTATGTTTTTCCATTTATGTATGTCTTTCTTGGTTTCTTGTAGTAGTGTTTTTATAGTTTTCTTTGTGTAGATCTTTTACATCCTAAAAAATAAATTTTTTTTTTTTTTTTACAGTCTAGGTTAGATTTATTCCTAAGTATTTTATTTTTTAAAATGGTATTGCTTCCCTGGTTTCCTTTTCGAAGTTCTCTTTATTGGTGTATAGGAATCCAACTGATTTTTGTATGTTTATCTTGTACCCTGCTACTCTGCTGAATCTTTCTATTATTTCCAGTAGTTTTCTCGTGGAGTCTTTTGGATTCTGTATGTATAGTATCATATCATCTGCAAATGGGGGCAGTTTTACTTCTTCCTTACCAATATGGATGCCCTTTATTTCTTTTTCTTACCTTATTGCTTTAGCTAGGACTTCCAGCACAATGTTAAATAGGAGTGATGATAAAGGGCATTCTTGTCTGTTCCCAGGGGGAATGTTTTCAGCTTTTTTCCATTAAGAACAATGTTGGCAGGTTGATTTTGTATAAAGATGCCTTCTATTATGTTGAGGAATTTTGGGGTTTTTTTACCCTTTTTTTTTTAAATCAGGAATGGGTGTTAGACTTTATCAAATGCCTTTTCTGTGTCAATTGAGATTACCATATGATTCTTTTTTTTTGTTTATTTATGTGGTGGATTACATGGATTGATTTTCTAATGTTGAGCCATCCTTGCATAGCTGGTATGAATCCCACTTGACAGGGTGTATTCTTTTTTTTTTATAAGACGCTGAATTCTCTTGGCTAGAACTTTGGGAATTTTTGCACCTACATTCATGAGAGATATTGGTCTGTATTTTCTTTTTTTGTGGTGTCTTTGACTGGTTTTGCTATCAGGGTTATGCTGGCTTCATAGAATGAATTTGGAAGTATTCCTTCCTTTTCTATGTTCTGAAATAGTTTGAGTAGTACTGGTGCAAGCGCCTCGCTGAATGTTTGGTAGAATTCTCCAGTGAGGCCATCTGGGCCAGGGCTTTTTTTGTTGGGAGTTTTTTTTTTTTCTTTTTCTTAATGACCTTTCCAATATCATCTCTTGTATGGGTCTGTTCAGATTTTTTACCTCAGTTTGTGTTAGTTTAGATAGGTAGTGTGTTTCCAGAAATTTGTCCATTTCCTCTAGGTTTTCAAATTTGTTGGAATGTAGTTTTTCATAGTACACTGTTATAATCCCTTTTATTCCAGTTGAGTCTCTTGTGATGTTCCCCATTTCATTTCTTATTTGGGTTATTTTTGTCCTCTCTTGTTTTTCTTTTGTCAGTTTAGCCAGTGGTTTGTTGATTTTGTTGATTCTTTCAAAGAACCACCTTTTGGTTTTGTTGATTCTTTCTATTGTTTTTCTGTTCTCTCTTTCACTTATTTCTGCTCTGATTTTTATTATTTCCTTTTTTCTGGTGGCTGTAGACCTCTTTTGCAGTTCTCTATTTCTTTTAGTTGTATAGCTAATGTTTTGATTTGGTCCCTTCTTTTTTGATGCATGCATCTATTGCTATAAATTTACCTCTAAGCACTGCCTTAGCTGTGTCCCAAAGGCTTTGGTATTATATGTTTTCATTCTAGGAATTTTTTAATTCCATTCTTTATTTCTTCTATTGCGCAGTGGTTTGAAGCAAGGTGTTATTCAGTTACCATGTATTTGAGTTTTTTTCTTTGCTCTCCCTGTTATTAATTTCTACTTTGATGGCATTGTGATCAGAGAAGATGCTTTGTATTATCTCAGTGTTTTGGATTTTGTTGAGGGTTTGTTTGTGGCTTAAGGTGTGTTCTATTCTAGAGAACATTCCATGTGTGTTAGAAAAGAATGTGTACTTTGCTCTTGTTGGGTGGATGTTCTATATATGTCTGTGAAGTCAAGTTGGTTGATTGTGGCTTTTAGATCTTTTGTATCTTTGCTGAGTTCTTATCTAGATTTTCTGTCTTTTATCAAGAGTGATGTGTTGAAGCCTCCTACTATTATTGTGGAACTGTCAATTTCTCTTTTTAGCATTGTTAAAGTTTGTTTTATGTGTTTGGAGTCCTGTCATTGGGTGCGTAGATATTTATTACGATTAATTTTTGTGGTGGATTGTTCCTTTAATGATTAAATAATGTCCTCCCTTGTCTTTTATTGTGGATTTTGTTTTAAAGTCTCTTTTATCTGCTCTTTTTTGGTTGCGTTTGCTTGATATATTTTTTTCCATCCTTTGATTTTTAATGTATTTAAGTCTTTGTTTCTAAGGTCTGTCTCTTGTAGACAGCATATTGATGGGTCCTTTTTTTTTTTTTTTTAAATCTATTCTGTCTCTGTGTGGGTGTATTTAAGCCATTTATGTTCAGTGTGATTATTGACAGGTATGAGTTTATTGCTGTCATTTTGTAGTGCTTTTTTTGTGGTGCTGACGTTTTCTTTGTTCCTCCTACTGTTCTGTGTGAATTCCTTTTGTTTGTGGGTTTTTTTTCCATTTCTTTTGTTTTTGTAGATTTTGTGTTTACTAAGACTTTGTGTTTTTCTTCTTTATTTTGATGAATAGGTTTGTTAAATTTGTTTGTGGTTACCTGGAAATTTACCCTGTCTTCCTAAGTTTGAGCCAATTTTTTATTGCTTGATATCACCTTGACTTCCTCTCCATTTGAAAGTTCTATACCTACACCATATATTTCCTCTTTTATTGTTTTGAAGTTTTTGTCATTTGCAGATTGACCTTTCTGGTTCCCTGTTGCAAATCATTTAGTTTTGTTTTATTCTTGAGAATTCATTACCTAGGTTTGTATCTGGTTGATGCTGTCCTGTGTCCTAGATTCAGTTTGTTATCTGATGTTGTTTGTTCTCTAACCAAATGACTCCCTTTAATAATTCTTGTAAATTTGGTTCATCTTGTAAATTTCTGTTTATCTGAAAATGCCCCAATTTCACCATCATATTTAAGCAAGAGTTTTGCAGGATGTATTATTCTTGGTTGGCAATTTTTTTTTTCTTTCAGAGTTTTATGCCATCCCATTACCTTCTCGCCTGAAGGGTTTCTTCTGAATAATCAGAGCTTACTCTTATTTTTTCCACTTTGCATGTGACTGTTTTCTAGACCTGCTCTCAGGATTCTTTCTTTGTCTTCAGTCTTAGTGAGTGATTATGATATATCTTGGTAATTTTCTTTTGGGGTCTATCTGATACGGGGTTCATTGAGCTTCATGGATGGTCAGTTTTTTCATCTTTCATGATATTAGGGAAGTTTTCTATCAGCAAATCTTCAATGATCCTGTCTGTGTTTTCCATTTTCTCCCCCTGTTCTGGAACTCTGATCACATGCAAATTTTTGCTTTTGATTGTGGCTCACATTGTTCTCTGGATTTCTTCATTTTTCTTCATTCTTTTCTCTGATTTTCCTCAAAATGGTATCCAAGGATTTGTCTTCAGTTTTGCTGATCCTGTCTTCCAATGTTTCAAATTTGTTCCTCAAACCTTGTATACAACTGTCCATTTCTGAAATCTTGTTGTTTATCTTTTGGATTTCTAATTGCTCTTTTTGTATGATTTCTAGTTCATGTTTTGTTCCTGTGTTAATTTCCTGAATTTTTCCATTGCTTTGTCTATTTTTTCCCTGATTTGGTCTATTTTTTCATTATTTTTGTCTTGCTTTCCTTCATCTCTTGGAGAGCCCTGAATATTAGAGTTTTGAATTCCCTGTTAGGTAGTTCCAGTGCCTTTTCTTCTACCAGAAGGTCATCTGATGTTTCATTTTGGTCACTTTCTGGAGCCATCCTGTCCTGTTTTTTTCTATATGTTTTGATGTTGTCTGCTGTCTTCAGGACATTCAGGAATTATTTTCTTCATAGATTTGTTTTATCCTGCTTTTTTGTTTTATTTGGGTGTGTCTTACAGATGGGTTGGGTGTGCTTTGTTACTTGCTGGTCTGTGGGCACAATACATCTCACCACCTTTTCCAAGTGGGCAGGGCTGGTCGCTCAGCTATGGTGCAGCAGGGCAGCTCCAAAGGGGGGTGGAAGGGGCTGGTATGGGTTGTTTGCAGCAAGTACTGGGGCTAATGGGGAAGAGCCAGGAGGCAATGCAGGGTGGGGTCCATTATTCTGTGCCATTGCCAGTGGGGAGGCACAGTGCAGATAGGCGGGGGGCTGGTAAAGGTATTGATGTGTGGAGCTAAGTAAGTGAGAGAAACAGAAGCAAAAAGAAAAGTAAACAAAATGGCCGTATAATATGATTCGACTTGTGGGGGCAGTGCAGACCTAGTAATGCAGTGTGCTGGTGGCTCTCTAGTTGAGCAGTGTGACTCAGCCTGTCAAGAAAGGGCATGAGTGGTCCACAGGGCTAGGTGGGCAGTAGAAAGGAAAGGAAAGAAGGGAAAGATAGAGAAAAAAACAAAAAGAAAAAACAAACAAAACAGCAACAACAAAAATAAATATGGTGCTGGGAGAGCTCACCATTGGGGCTGGGCAGAATTGGGGTGGTGGCAAGCTGATGTCTCTCTCACTGGGCAATTAGCATGGCTGGTCAGGAAAGGGTAGAGCCAGCACGGGGGCCTGATGGGAGAGAGAAGGAAAAGGGAGAAGGGGAAAGATAAATAAAAATAATAAATAGAGCACTGAGGGAGCTGGCCTGTGGGGGCAGCACAGACCCAGTGAGGCCACGTGTCAGAGTCTAGCCAAGCAGTACAGCACAATGCGTTAAGAAGGGGAGGGCAGCACATGAGGTTAGGTGGGTGGGAGAAAGGAAAGGAAGGAAGGGAGGGAAGAGAAACAATAACAACAACAACAAAAGAGAAAGCAAAAACAAACAAAATGGCACTGAAGGAGCCTGCAAGAGGGGGTGGTGCAGACACGGGGAGGCAGTGTACCAGTGGATCTCTAGCCGAGTGGTGTGGCACAGCCTGTCAAGAAGGGGAGGGGATGGCAGTCGAGGCTAGCTGGGTGGGAGAAAGGAAATGAAGGAAGGAAGAGAGAGAGAAGAAACAAACAAAAAATGGCACTGAAGGTGTCTGTCGGTGGGGTGGTGCTGACATAGGGAGACTGTGTGCCAGTGGCCCTCTAGTCCAGCAGTATGGCACAGCCCATCAAGACCGGATGGCACATAGGTTAACTGGTCATGAGAAAGGAAAGGAAGGGAGAGAGAGAGAGAGATGAAACTGAGAAAAAATATGGAGCTGAAGGAGGCTGCCAGTGGGGGAGGCACAGATCCAGGGATGCCGTGTGTCGGTGGCTCTCTAGACGAGCACTGTGGCACAGCAGGTCAAGAAGGGGTGGGAACGGCATTCAGTGCTAGCTGGGCAGGAGAAAGGAAAGGAAGGAAAGGAGAGAGAGATAAGAAATGAAAAGAAAAAAATGGTACTGAGGGAGCCTGCCTGTGGGGTGGGGCAGAACAGGGGAGGTAGTGGGCCAGTGGCTGTCTAGCCAAGTGGTATGGCAGAGTCCATCAAGAAGGGGAGCGGATGGCACATGGGGCTAGCTGAGCAGGAGAAAGGAAAGGAAGCAAGAGAGAGAGAAGAAACAAACAAAAAAAAGCCAAAAAAAAAAAGAACAAACAAAAAATAGTGCTGAAGGAGCCAGCCTGGTGGGGGAGGGAGGGTGGTGAGGTAGACCTGGGCAGCAGTGAGCTGTTGTCTCTTTGGCCAAGTAACCATGGCCCGTTGGAAAGCTGGGGAGGCCGTGTAGAGGGAAAAAGTGTTGGCGGGTGGGAAAGCGTGTAACCCTGGTTATGGGGTGCTCTATTTTGTGCTGGAAGCCATGAAGTTGCCTTCCCATACTCCCTGTCCAACAATCTTGGTGGCTGAGGTCCCAGATGGTGAATTTGTGCTGTGTTAGCTGGTAGGAGGCCATCATTCTGTAGCTTTCCTCATTCTCTCTTCTCTGTCAGTTTCTTATTCCATTTGGTGCTTGATCCAGTTCTTTATCCCTTTATTTGGTGCTTGGGGTTCTAGGATTGACATTTGTATCTGTTTTACTGAGTTTTTCGGGTCTTTGTCGTAGAGAGACAACATGATGCTTCTGCACCATGTTATCTCCATCTCCCATTTTAAGCAAATTCTTGTGTATTCTTGAAGAAATATTTTATCAGCAAAACTTTTTAATAAACAATTTTTTAAATCCGTATTAGGACCAAACCAGCTGCCATCTAGTCCACTTGTGTGTGTCAGAGTAGAACTATGCTCCACAGGGTTTTCGATAGCTGTGATCTTTCACCAGGCCTTTCTTCCAAGCGGTCTCTGGATGAACTTGAACTGCCACCAACCCTTTGTTTAGCAGCTGAGAATTTAACCATTTACACTGCCCAGGGCTCCTAAATCCATATAAAACCAAAGCCAAATCCATTGCCATTGAGTCAATTCTAACTCAGAGCAACCGTATAGGATAGAGTAGAACTGCCCTATAGAATTTCCAGGGAGCACCTGGTAGATTCAAACTGCTGACATTTTGGTTAGCAGCTGTAGCACTTAACCACTACACCATCTGGGTTTCCAAATCCATAGTAGATGTGCTCAAATATAGTGTTAGCTTTTTATTAACATTTTATATAGTGCCCCAATAAAAGTTATTTTGCAAAATAGTGTGTGTTAGGAACCATTCTTCAGTGAAAATAACAGGTATAACCAGTTTCCATTAAAAAAAAAAAAAACCCACTGCCATTGAGTCCATTAGCCCACTGTTTTTTGACAAATGTTTTAAAGAAACCTGCTTAAGAAAATTAACCATGCAAATATTTTCACTTTTATGCTATAAAGGATTAATGGCTATGAAATATATAGCTTGGCATGTAAAAAAGGAAAAACAAGTTTTTGACCTTTTCTGATATGGTAAGTATGTTGTTGAAAATCCACATGAGAAAAACTCTATAAGAAAATATCGAAGTTGATTCAATACTAACTTGAACTCAGAAAAGACCTAGGTTGTGGTCTTAGTTTATGTTGTAATTTTGGCAAGACATACATTCTCTCTGCTTCCATTTTATTGGGCTAAATAAACTAGGTTGCCTCCCAAATTCTGTTTTTTTTTTTTTTAAAAAATGTACAAAGCAAAAGGTGACAGTTTATGGTCACTATGTGCCTGCTTTTTTATGTGCCTGCGATACCTTTTCTAGATGGAGGTAATGTAAAGTCACAGAATAATCTGTGTCTGATGCTCTGTTACCTTAACAACTGCTTTAATTCCTGTTATCAAAATGATTTCTTCTATTAATTCTGTTCATACAAGAATCTAATTACCATTACATATAATTGGTCATTCTCATTAATAATTTTACTATTTTACTCAGGTTAATAAGTTCATGTAAGAATTTAGTTAGTATGATGTGATCTTTGCTTTGAAATCTGGCCAAAATCAGATCAATCCAAATTAAAATAACAATGAGTGCTTTTTCTTTTTTCCTTGCTAAAACTTGAACACATCTACGTGTACAAACAATTCTCAGAGTATAATTAGCTGAAATCATAAAAACATCCTAAGGATTGCTATGAGTTAAAATCAACTTAGAGGCACCTAACAACAGTAGATATGTATAATAATTCATTCGCACTAATGATATCAGGGATTTTTATTGAAGAGCCAAATGCTAAGGCTGTGGTTAGAGTATTTTTTGTTTCCCTGTAGTCTTACCTCATTCCTTTTAACCTAGTAATCTCTGGCCCTCAACCAACTTCTGAAAAAAAAAAACCACTACCAGCTGTAGCTGTATAAACTATAAGAAATTCATGATTTCATTTCCTTCTTCCTGGACCATCTCTCTCCATACTTCCTTCCTATGGTTTCTATCTTATTCAAAATCTGCTGACAACCATATTATTAGGTAAAAAGGAATTTTTTTAAAAACCCTATTGTTGATTTAATCATTAGTTAAGCCAATCATTAGGAATTCTGAATTATCCCATGTAAACATCTCCTAAGCACTGTTCTTCACTGATATTTTAATTAAATACTTATTAAGTCAATTAAATTGTAGAGACAATTTATTAGTTGTTATGGCAGCTTCCAAAATGGGAGCTTCTGGTTTGTATGATTTACAACAAATAATACCATTGAGACAAGCATGCTAATTATAAGAGAAAGTAAAATAATGTTAAACCACTTAAGAGATATACAAAATACTTTGGGGGTGGATGAGGGACAGAGGAGATAGCTTTCAGTGGGCCTTAGAAGAAGAGTAGAGTTTCCAAAGGCTGAAATGAGATGGAACGGGATGTTTCAGGTGGGATCAGTATGACCATACTACCAAACTGAAACCAAACCTGTTGCCATCAAGTCGATTCTGACTCAAGGTGAACCCATGTGTTACAGAGTAGAACTGCCCAATAGTTCTTTTTTCTTGCCTGCAATATTTAAGGAAGCAGATCTCCAGGGCTTTTCTTCTGCAGTTCCACTAGGTAGATTCAAACCATCAGCCTTTAGGTTGGCAGTCGAGTGCAAACCATTTGGACCACCTAGGGACCTCTGAGGAAAAAAAAAAATACCCTTTGCTATCAAGTCGATTCCGAACTGTAGCGACAGTATAGGACAGAGTAGAACTGCTCCATAGGGATTCCTAGGTTGTAATCTTTACGGAAGCAGGTCTCCATGTCTTTCTCCTCTGGAATGGCTGATGGGTTCTAACTCCTGACCTTTTGGTTAGTAGCCAAACACTTATTCATTGTGCCACCAGGGTTTCTAACCTAATAAGGATCCACCCTAATTCTTCATTTCATACATGAAACCGAGGCTCAAAGAATTGAAGTTACTTGTCCAAAGTTCTAAGCTAGAAAGTGGAAGAGTCAGAGTTTTCACTGGCTTTAAAATCTGGCTCCAAAATATATCTCCAATTGTAAGATGAAAGCCAGAGATGTTGGTTATACTCTACAGATTATTAAATGCCATAGAAAACACTGTATTTATTTTAATTAAAAAAAAAATAGATATTTGGAACACTTCATTAAATAACATCTCATCCAGCAAACAACCCCCTGGATATAGACCATAATTAATTGCATCAGTAAAATGCGTGGTATGCTAGATGGTGATATGTGCTATGGAGGAAAATAGAATGGAAAAGGGGGATAGTAAGTGTAGAATATGGCTGGAGAACATTTTTGTAGTTTTAAATAGAGTGAAAATAGCCTCTCCTGAGGAAAAAGACTCAGTAGTTTATCCTGGAAACTATTAATGGCCAAAGCATAGTTGATGAAGGTATATGGTGAAATGTGTTGCTAACTGGTCATCCAGGGACCCAATGTCTAGCCTCAAGACATTAGCCAATTCACTTCTCTGAACCTTGATTTTCTCCATTCCAGATGAAGGGGTTAGACAAGATTCCACAGATATTTGTTAAGCATTTACTCTGGGTGGAGTGGGAAAGCACTGTACTAGGAACCAAACATGGGATGATCTTTAGAACCCCTTCCAGATCAAATCATGGATTGCTCTTATCTTGCTTTTAACAGGATGACAACTAACTGGCATGTCTGAGTATTCTGATTACTGATATATCCCTTTAACCTAGTAATCCCTGTAGCCACTGTAAACATAAGATAGTCACAAGGAAACACTGACAGCATAAACAGTTTCCACTTCTGTGTAATTAAACTTGTCATTTGTTACAGAAGCCAAGGCAAGTTATCTTTCTTAGTCATTAGTATGAAGGTAGTGACATTTGGCTTAAGCAAACTCAATAAAATGCCAAGAGGAAGTGGATTAGCTTGAAGGATGATGCAGATGATAGCCATTTCTCTATACTCTTGCCCTCACACTGCTACAGAAAAATGACTGCTGATTCGGGTCTTCATGGGAATGGATGGAAAAGCATGTATCTTAAAGGGTTCTGGAATTTTTGTCTAGCTCCTTTCCCAGTAATAATTGTAGTTAACATTTAGTGGGCTTTTATTATGTGGCAGCCAATGTGCTAAATGCTATATTTATGCTAGCCTCATATTTTTTTTTCATATTTAATCCCCATAAAAAGTGAAAGGATACCACCATTATTATCCTCATCCTGTAGTAGAAGAAACTAGATTTAGAAAGATTAAGTAACTTGTCTGAAGTCAGCCAGGCAGTAAATGTCAAAGCCAGAACTCTCTGGCTCCGAAGTCTGTGTTCATAACCTTTGCTCTGGTGCTGGTTAAATTCACTGTGTTCTGTGACCACAGACTAATCCCTTAATCCAATTGGCCTTCTGGGAAAAAAGCCACGTCATTGGTCACAAGTAGAATTGGGTAAGAATGTAGGCAAAGATAATGTTAAAACCATTACCAGTGACTGGGAGGTGAAAGAGAAACCAAAACAGAGAATAAACTATCAACAAAAATCTTCACATGATCTGCCAATATGGGTTATCTGTTTATCAAAACAATAGACTAATTCTGTAAGCAAGAGAACATTTGGGAAAAATATGTCTAACCATGAAATTTCTAGTTGGAATATTCTGAGTATTGATAGGGTAGTGAAGAAACATAAAACATTAACTATATGTTGGCAACTCAGGATAAAATAGACTCATTCATAAGGCATAGTAAGTATTCTTAAAAAAGGGGGTCAATCAATATTTAATTGACAATTATGTTAGGCTGTGTGACAAATACTCGAAGAAAAACAAAGAGGTATGCATGATCACATCCCAATTTTTATTCAAAGTTTACATGTATAAATTTAAAAACTCATGCTCATGCATATGAGAAAAATTAGTATTTTCATTAAAACTCAGGATAATCCAAGAATTTTTCATGAAATTACACAGCCTCCTTTGAGCTCCTTGAAGGGGTTTTTGTCCTCTGGAATACCTTTTACTAAGGGATCATCACCAGATCTCTCTTCAACGTAATCTCTTACTTCTTCACAACATTTGGACACCTTGAAGGAAAGGAGAAAGAGCTGAATCTTTTGGTTTAAAACAATACTGCAGAATTCAAGAATGTATTTATTATAATACATTTCCTCGTAGGGTCTTTTTAATGCTATATTCTCTGCTTTCTGCCAAGGAATATGTAATTTACAGGCAAGAAGCAAAAAAGCTACTCCCTCCCCTGTCCTCCTGGATGTCTTCAGACAAAAGAGAAACAGTAGCCACATTCCAGGTAAGGGTTCTTAGCGGACACTGCCGCTGTTACTTTAAAGGAGACAGGATCCAGGGATCAGAACTCAGCTGACAACACAAATGAAGAATGTTAGGAGTGTATACCTTGATTAAATGTTTTTGCTCATTCCAAAAAATGTAACTTGTAAAGGTGGAAGGGAATGGATATATTTTAAATTCTTACTATGAGCCAAGCCCACCCATTATCTCATTTAATTCTGAGATAATGACTTTGGGCAAGGTCACACAGCTGGTACACAGTAAAGCTCAGATTCAAATTCCGAAGCTGTGGCTCTTTCCAATTGTGTATGTCACCCTCCCCCCACTACCTGTTGCCCTTAAGTTGATTCCGACTCTTAGTGACCCATGAGAGATGTTGAACCAGCTTTACTCTTGGGGGTAAGATGGGGGGTGCGCTAAGATGGGTGACTGCATCTTTCTTTTTCCATAAATTGGATTTATTTTTTTGTTTATAACTGTACTATACCTGATTTATTTCTACATTTCTTCCTCATCCTTCCAAAAAATATGTCGAATTTTGTTTTGCTCCTTACACTAAGTAGCCAATCTACGTGAAACTAAAATAGACATTATTTGTTTTTTATGCAGACATTTGTTGAAAATTGTAAAGAGAAAAAAATTAGATCAATCTGGATCACAAAGTTGAACAACTTCTGTCTAAATCAACTAAATTTCTCGATGGTAGTATTATCATTTTTTTAAAAAACCTAATATTTTATTATTGAAATATGTATGCATGATTATTTAATTTCTCTATTTTATATCTCCTGTACATAATCAGACACATACAAAAATACTGCAAATAAAAGAGAAACTGCTATGAATCTTTTATTCATTTTTTCACTCACTCAAGAAATATTCTTTGAACGTCTACTACATGCATGGGGAATACAAAGGTAGCACTAGTAGGTAAATGTTTTTATCGTGCATGTATTATATATCTTCTCTCTAAAACTCACATTTTCAAATACATTATTACTAGACTAATTTTATAGATGACGAAACTGAGCATGAGAGAATTTACATAATTTCTCAAAGGGTCAGCTCCAGCAAATATCTTCTGAAATCCATTTTCTTTTTCTAGATTATATGTGCAAGCTTTTCTTCAGGCTTATTACCACTCCTGGATTCTAAAAAGTGTGCATATGCAATTTTATTTTAAATTCCTGTAAAATGATTGACCATGACAATGAGCTAATGTTACAAGTTCAGCTCTAAGGAATCGGGGGCCTTTGGCTGATTTATCCCTGGCCTCTGGATCAGAGCCTGCATGTAGGTGGTTCTTAATAAATAAATATCTGAACCCAGCTTTTTAATTTGTTTATGAGCTTCTCTTCACTCATCAAGGAGACCTGGTGGTTAAAGTACTGGGCTGCTAACCCAAAGGTTGGTGGTTGAACCCATAAACCGCACCACCAGAGAAAGATGTGGTAGTCTGTTTCCGTAAAGATTTACAGCCTTGGGGACAGTTCTACTCTGTCCTTTAGGGTTGCTATGAGTTGGAATTGACGCAAGGGCAATAGGTTTGTGTTTTTTTTTTTTTTTTGTAGGCCAAGGAAACATTGGTCATGTGGATCCTTCTTATTATGAAACTTTCAGGTTTATCCACACTTTGAGACGTGCAGTACTTTAGATTCACTCCTTTCCTCCCACACTGTTCCAGATGCTGGCTGTTTTGGCCTTACCTATATGCCTTTTTTTTTATATGCCAGAAACAGAGGCTAAATTGCTATCCCACTGAAATGTGAGGTCACTTGCTGGCAGTCACACACTGGAGAACACCCTGGGATGAGCTGTGTGCTTCCACCCTGTCACTCTGCTTCCATTCAATGTTGGCATAAAGCCATTTGGATTGTCTGCCTTTTTCTTCCCCAGATTCAATCATTATTCACATTCTCATGTTATAGTTGGGAGCAGTGGTACTCTCCTTAGACTCCTAAGACATGTAGTTGAGTATCGAACAATGTCTATTTGACTTTGGAATGAACTGTAACATTTCTTACCTGTAGCTTTGGGGCCCTCTTACATTTATCTCACTTTGAGCCTTTAGTCAGAGCTCAATATACATTGATTATGTAACTCAGTTTCCTTAATTATAGTTTTTGTAGTCCAATATTAAAATTAGTTGGATTTCCAAAAGCCAGGTAGCAGCTGAGTAATGGAGAAAAGGAACCCAACAGCCTGACAGATGGTGATGTGATGTTTGCCCAAAAGAAAAATTCCGAGGTAGACTTACTGCAAGTGAAAATAAACAAGACAACAACCAAACTGCCTGAAAAACAACAATCCTGAGTGTATAAATAATAAAACAACTTCTCAATGTTTCAAGAAAAGAAGATAAAAACAACTCTTCTTTAAAAGGAAACCCTGGTGGCACAGCAGATAAGAGCTATGTCTGCTAACCAAAAGGCTGGAAGTTAAAATCCACCAGGCGCTCCTTGGAAACTCTATGGGGCAGTTCTGCTTTGTCCTATAGGGTTGCTAATCGAGTGAACAGGCAGCGGATTTTGTTTGTCGTTTTTACTCTAAAAGGCTTTTTTTTTCATCTGATGAGGACCTTAACTTTTTTTGGTGTATGCGTGTTCTCGGCTCTTGTGCTGTTTACAGATTTATTTTTCATCTTTACAGCAAAACATGTTTTTGCCTCAGTCTAAATAGAAAGGATAGAAGGAAAGTTTGAGACAATTATAAACTTAAAGAAAGCCAGAAATCCCAATTATGATTGGGAGTAAGAGTTTTGAACAAAGTCTAGAGATAACACGAACTCCTTTTTTCATTTTGACCTGATAAAGTGAGGCTATTTTTTAAAGTTATGAAACATGACTTTATCACTTACCAAGGAACCTTTTTCCACTTTCTTAAAATGAAGAGACCTAAAGCACTTATCTACATTTTCCAAGCTCCAGTCACTATTTGTCTGGTGAAAATTTTCATTTCTTTGCAGTCTCTGCTCCCTCTAAACAGCAGAGAACTGTTGGTAACCATTTCCAAGGTCGTCAGATGTTTTTAGGAGGAACCAGGGAGTGCTGTTTATGTTCAAAGGAAGAATAGGATGTACTCATTCATTACTGGCCATGACAATGCTGGGGAGGATGAGGGCATAGGTAAAAGTATTTGAACATTATCAAAGTATTGCATTAAATAAAGAGAAGCTGATAAATATAGAAAAGTAAAAACAGAATGCCTAAATGCTTTGCTTTATTTTATTGCTTAGCTAAAATATGGTCTTTGCCTCATAGTCTTTTGTTTATTCCATTTTTTAGCACATCTTTAAAAATGTAAAACCATTCTTACTTAACTAAGTAGTCAAGCAAACACAAGCTAAGAGCTGGATTTGGCCTGAGGGTAATGGTTTGCTGACCACTTGATTTAGAGTCTAAATTGAGATCATTCTGATTCTTAATTTTCTTAATCCAAATGAACTTTTGCCTGAACAATTTATTTTCCCTACGTTGAACCTCTCAATTTACTGTTATCTAACCTGGGACTCCCACAGTCTCTCTAATTTAAAATAAAATTCGAAAGATATCAGCACCTTACCAGCATTCTTTCCAGTGTTACTTCTTTCTTGAGCTGATCAACTTCCATCTGCAATTTGTCCTTTTCCGTCAGGTCCTCGATATTGATCACTGGCATCTTTCACCTGCTAAAAAGGTGGAATGTTAACGCATATTCCTGAATTGCTGAGCTTACTTTGAGTCAATATCAGCCAACCCTTCCCTTATCTCTTGACTTACTAAGTAAACTGTTTCTCTGTTTTTAAATTCCTATGATATAATCGATTTCTCATGAACGCTCTCTGAACAATCCTAGCACTGCACACTAGCCTGGGGAATTTAAAGTGTCTTTTTAATCTTTAATAATATGATTAAACCAAGCATTTGATCCTGAACACCTGCCAGTAGGTTTGTGGGGAGGGGTCAGTTTAGTCAGTACACAATCTTAAATACCCAAAATTCCTCTTTGGCCTGGTCTTCAGCACAGTGTAAAAATTTGGGTCTCTAACCTTCATCTCTAACCCCAAAGCCCTCCATCATATAATTTATGCCAGTTCAATTATTTTGAGGTCATTTTGAGGACTGCCTATTAATCCCCTAAATCCCTAAAGTATTTAACCTGGTATTAACAGGGAACCATATAAAAAGTATCATTATAAGTTCATTACAAATAATGGATTGAAATGTGAAACGAGAATAGAAATATAGCAAACAAAGAACTTTGATAATAGGAAATAAACTAATGTATTGCTTAGAAGTGTTTCTACAAACAATACCTGGAAATTTTCTGTAACACTAGTGGTGTAGTGGTTAAGAGCTATGGCTGCTAACTAAAAGGTTGGCAGTTTGAACCCCCCAAGGGCTCCTTGGAAACCCTATGGGGTAGCTCTACCCTGTCCTATAGGGTCACTATGAGCTGGAATCAACTCAAAGGCAACAGTTTTTGTATTTTTGGTTTTTTATCACAATGAATTGGATAATAACAATGACAAATGTAGCAGGTTAAAGGCGACATAGTGAGAGCTCTCCCTTAATAAGTCACTTGCACAAGAATTCCTGTCTTAGCCTCTGCTTCTCAGGAGCCCAACTTAAGACGAAGTGGATTGTAAGAGGTTTTACAAAAAAGGCCACATGTTTCACAGCTTTTACACCCTTAGCATTGCCTATCATTCTACATATTATTTGGTATATAGAAGAGAATCAGGAAGTATTGATAAAGACACTTCACCTATGTCATAAATATTAACCCAGGCTTAGAAACCAAGACATGTTACCTAACCCTACCTTATAACAAATGTTTTCTCAGTTCGGAAATGCTGAGATTCACAATGTTTAATAATATTTAAAATTAAAACTCACTTTATTTAGTGGAAGTGTACTCTCAGAAGATTAGAGAATTCTTGCCAAAATTTGATACCACAGATCTTGTATGAAAAAAATCAAGGAGAGGAAGTCAGAACCTTCATCTCCCCCAAGGACATCCAGATGCATAGAGAAGGCAGAGTTTATTGACCATGCCAAGCATTCAGTTATATTGAAGTCAATGGTTCATTCAGAAGAATTCAAATATAACATTACCATTATGCATATGAGGCAAAGGTGGTGCAGAGTTGAAATGTCCAGTATCACACAATGGGTGGTGACTGAACCCGAGTTAAGACACTGTCATGGATTGAATTGTGTCCCCCAAAAATATCTGTCAACTTGGCTAGGTCATGATTCCCATGTATGATTGTATAATTGTCTGCCACGTTATCATCCGAAGTGATTTCCCTATGTATTGTACATTCTATCACTATGATGTAATAAGATGGATTAGCAGCAGTTGTATCGATGAGATCTACAAGATTAGATAGTGTCTTAAGCCAATCTCTTTTGAGACATAAAAGAGAGAAATGAGTGGAGAGACATGGAAACCTCATACCACCAAGAAAGCAGTGCCAGGAGCAGAACGTGTCCTTTGGACCTGAGGTTCCTGCACTGAGATGCTCCCAGACCAAGGAAAGACTGATGACAAGGACCTTTCTCCAGAGCCAAAGAGAGAGAAAGCCTTTCCTTGGAGCCTGCGCCCTGAATTCAGACTTCTAGCTTACTGGACTGTGAGAGAATAGATTTTTCTTTGGTAAAGCCATCCACTTGTGGTATTTCTGTTACAGCAGCACTAGATGACTAAGACAGACACAGGTGTTCGCTTTTTTTTAATTGAACTTCAGTTGAAGGTTTACAGAACAAACTAGTTTCACATCAAACAGTACACACATTGTTGTATGACATTGATTAACAACCCCACCACATGTCAACACTCTCCTTTCTCAATCCTGCGTTCCCTATTACAAGCTTTCCTGTTCCCTCCTACCTTCCATTCCCCACCCCAGGGTTGATGCGCCCCTTTAGTCTTGTTTCGTTCCATGGGATTGTTCAATCTTTGGCTGAAGGGTGGACCTCAGGAGTGGCCTCATTACTGAGCTGAAAGTGTGCCCGGGGGCCATACTCTCAGTGTTTCTCCAGTCTCTGTCAGGCCGGCAAGCCTGGTCTTTCTTTTTGAGTAAGAATTTTGTTCTACATTTTTCTCCAGCTCTGTCTGGGACCCTGTATTGTGATTCCTGTCAGAGCAGTCAGTGGTGGTAGCCAGGCACCATCTCGTTGTACTGGACTCAGTCTGCTGGAGATCGTGGTAGATGGTCCATTAGTCCTTTGGACTAATCTTTCCCTTATGTCTTTGTTTTTCTTCATTCTTCCTTGCTCCCAAATGGGTGAGACCAGTGCAGTTTCCTAGATGGCCACTCACTGGCTTTTAAAACCCCAGATGCTACTCACCAAAGTAGAATGTAGAACATTTTCTTTATAAACTGTATTATGCCAATTGAACTAGATGTTCCCTGAGACCATGGTCCCCACAGCCCTCAGCCCAGCAGTTCAGTCTCTCAGGGAGTTTGGATGTGTCTGTGGAGCTACCATGGTCCTTCTCCAGTATTGTTTACTGTCTTACCCTTCACCAAAATTACCACTTATCTATTAAGTGTTTTTCCATCCCCACCCATCCTCTTCCTCGTAACCATCGAAGATTTTTTCTTTTTGTATGTAAAACTTTTTTTGAGTTTTTACAGTAGTGGTCTCACACAATATTTGTTGTTTTGTGATTGACTTTTTTCACTCAGCATAATGTCCTCCAGATGCATGCATGTTATGTGATGCTTCACAGATTTATCTTTGCTCTTTAGCATTGTGTAATACTCCATTGTGTGTATGTACCACAGTTTGTTTATCCATTCATCTGTTGATGGGCATCTAGGTTGTTTCTACCTTTTTGCTATCGTGAACAATGCTGTAGTGAACATGGGTGTACATATATCTATTCCTGTGATGACTCTTATCTCTCTAGGATATATTCCTAGGAGTGGGATTGCTGGATCATTATGGTATTTTTATTTCTAGCTTTCTAAGGAAGTGCCATATCATTTTCCAAAATGATTTTATCATTTCGCATTCCCATCAGCAGTGCTTAAGAGCTCTGATCTCCCCACAGCCTCTTCAACATTTGTTATTTTCTGTTTTATTGATTCATGCTAGTAATGCCCCGGGGTAAGATGGTATCTCATTGTGGTTTTCATTTGCATTTCTTTGATGGCTGGAGATTGTGAGCATTTCCTTATGTGTCTGTTGGCCAAATATCTTCTTTGGTGAAGTGTCTGTTCATTTCCTTTGCCCATTTTTTAATTGGATTATTTGTCTTTTTGTTGTAGAGGTGTTGGATTTTCTTGAAGATTTTGGAGATTAGATCTTTGTCTGATTTGTAATAGCCAATTTTTTTTTCCAGTCTGTGTGTTCTTTTTTTTAGTATTTTGGTGAAGTATTTTGATGAGCATAAGTGTTTAATTTTTAGAAGTTCCAGTTATCTAGGTTATCCTCTGGAGCTTGTGTATTGTTAGTTGTGATTTGTATCCTGTTAATGCCATGTATTAGGTCCTCTAGCATTGATCCTATTTTTGCTTCTATGAACTTCATAGTTTTTGGCTTTATATTTAGGTCTTTGATCCATTTTGAGTTAGTTTTTGTATATAGTGTGAGGTATGGGTCCTGTTTCACTTTTTTGCAGATGGATATCCAGTTTTCCAGCACCATTTGTTAAAAAGACTGTCTTTTCCCCATATAAGTGTTTGTTTTCTAATCTGGAGTTTTTCCACACCAGCACATTTCTCTCAGCTACGCTTTCTTCAAACTAGTGCAACAGGAGCAGATTTATTTATTTTTTCAATATCCAGGAATTACACAGAAAGAAAACCCAGAGTTGACGACAAAAGGCATTAAAGCTACCCCTCTTCCCCCATGTTCCAAGGTTTCAGAACTGCAGTGGTTGAGGCCACCTCTCCATGTGGATTCCTAGAGGGGCCAGGTCAGATTCTTGGCCATATTACCAACCATCCTCACCCCTCCCTCTGTCAGAATACAAGGAGAGAACTGAGAGCCCATAGACCAATGAGTTAAAGTAGCAATTACAGCTAACCCAGGGTAGAAACGTTAGCAGTTACCAGATGTTTGCCTTTTTACCTCTTCTTCCTTCCTGCACTTCCATCAGAAGATCTAAGGTACAGAAAAGGGAGGAAGAGAAGAGGAGTGGGAAGAAGTGTCTCAGGGTTGTACCCCATTCTCAGAGCAACAGTTGTCAATGAGGACAATACTGCCCCCTAAGGGGTCTTTTCAAAATGTGTGAGGGTTGTCATGGTTTTTACTGGGTTTTGTGAGTATAGGTGAGGGAAGTCAGATAATCTGCATTTCCCAGGACTCTACTGCATAAGAACTATCCCGCATTCACCAAGACTGTCAAGCATGTCAAACATTCATGTAGGCAAAACCCTATTCATAATTATTTGAACTTTGAACCTAACTTCATCTTACATATGAACATAAAATAAATTTTCATGGGTTAATGTGCAATGAATATTCCAATAAAGCAAACATTTTATACATCAAGAGAAGATGATATTTTTATTACATTGGGACCTTACCAATAATTTTTTACCTTTTCAGAAAATCATGTCACCCACTGAGCATGATGTATGCGTTGGTCTATATTTTTAGCTGTTGTGTCCGTGGTGATTCTACACGTAGGTAAAAGTATCTGGCCACTTTATTGTGCTATCTGATGTAGTAGTGAAGAGGATTTTCATACTGAAACACACTTGCATTCATTCTAATTTGCTTCTCTTTTTGTGTTCTTTATAATAAAATCCAGACTTCATACTGATGGCTTTAAATGGCCCATTATGAAATACTTCTTATAAAAAAACAGACTCTGGGTCAGATGGGGTTGAAAATCTTTATCGTAGAGCTCCAGCAGGAGGGGAGGAAAGGCATGTTGCCTTGCACTTTTCCTGGTCTTAACTACCAGGATGAGCTCTTAATAGCAAAATGGCTAACAAGGAAGATATCTAATCTTTTGTTAAGGGAGCAGCTACTCCTTGAGAAGCGGGAGTTAAACATAGCATAATTTGTGAGGAAATTTCTGGGAAAAAAATAAAATGTTTTATACTTATATTCCAATAAGCTGAGAATTCAAAAAAAATCAAAATAAAAAAAAAATAGATGAGGGGTTGTTTCCATTGGCAAAGTGTGGGATTTGAGGGCAGATATGTTCAGCAATGCAATTGAGTCATGGGGCCTGAAACAGAGGGGTAGGGGCCTTTCTTAACTACACCACGTGTTAGTGTTTTTCTAAACTCTTTGGGAGGATATATCTGAGTAGCTTAAGTGTTTCACTAATGCTTTTCAGAGTTCCCATGAGTTTCTTATTAATTTTTTTAGAATTAAGATGGGCTAGATTGAAAAAAAAAAATTTTTTTTTTTTTTCTTAGTCTAGCCTATTAAAGTTTTGGAGCCCTGATGGTATAGTGGTTAAGAGCTCAGCTGCTAACCAAAAAGTTGGCAGTTCAGATTCACTAGCTGATTCTTGGAAACCCTATGGAGCGGTTCTACTCTGTCCTATAGGGTTGCTATGAGTCAGAATCAACTCAACAGCAACAAGTTTGTTTTTTGTTTGTTTTAGTCTAAAATTAAAAACCAGTTGCTACTGAGTCAACTCCAACTCATGGTGAGTTGGAATATGTGTGTCATGGGTAGAACTGTGTTCCACTGGGTTTTAAGTAGCTGATTTTTCAGAAGTAGATCATGAAGCCCTTCTTTTCAGGTGCCTCTGGGTGGACTTTAACCTCCACCTTTTTGGTTTACCAGATGACCACTTTGATTATCCAAAGAATCCCAGATTCTTTGAAACAGTAGTGTTGCCAGCACATGTTAAATATTATTTGATTTATAGGCATTCAGTTGGACACCACTTTTAAGAAACATATTCACCGTACTATTCACAATAAATATGTAATCATATGCTTGTAAACTTGCTAATCCCATAATATTTTTGTTTGTTCGTTTTGGCATTCTATTTGGGATTACACAATGATTACAGCTAATATTTTATTTATTCCTTCAATAACTATTTATTGAGTGCATCTGTTCTAGATGCTTGAGGGTAGAGCAAGAGAAATATGAGCTTAAAAAAACTGCCCTCCAACCTTCACGGCTCCAAAAAAATCTGTAGTCCATAAGAATTTGAAATTCTGTTCTGTATTTCCCCTCTTTGATTAGGATTCTTCTACGAAATCTTTTATCAGAATGTTCAGTAATGGTAGCCAGGCACTGTCCAGTTCTTCTGGTCTCATGGCAAAGGTGGCAGTTGTTCATGGAGGCAGTTAGCCACACATGTCCTGAGATAATCTTTAAAACTTGAACCAAAAATATTTCCTCAAGTCTTCTTAAAACCAAACTAGTAAAAAATGTCTGCCTTGAGCATTATGCCCTTTTAAGAACTATCTATGTGGGATCAAATTGACAACAGCAACTGAAAGATTAGCTAGAAACCTCAGGGGGCAGTGAATTTATATAATCAATGTCACTAAACGGTACATGTAGAAACGGTTGAATTGGTGTATATTTTGCTGTGTATATTCTCAACAATAACAACAAAATGGAATTAAGAAAAAAAAAAAAACTGCCTTCAAGGAGTTTACATTCTAGTGGGGGAGACAGAAAATAAACAAGATGCGGATGTTATTGTGTGCTGTCGAGTTGATTCTGACTCATAGAGACAGAGAATAGGACAGAGTAGAACCACCTCAAACAGTTTCCTAGGCTGTAAGCTTTATGAGAGCAAATCACCAGGACTTTTCTCTCACTGAGCAGCTGGTTTGTTCAAACCTTCTACCTTTCCGTTAGCAGCCGAGAACTTAACCACTACACCACCAGAGTTCCATCAATAAACAACATACAAAAGTCAAGTATACAGCATATTAGATTGTGATAAGTGCTAAGGCAAAAGATAAAGCAGGGAAGGGGAATAGGAGTGTTAAGAGCGATGTCACTGTAGCAACTGATTTTAATTTTAGCCAATGGGGCCTACTTCTCACTTTATATATACATATACACAACATATATATATATATAATTCTTAACTTATTGGGATATAAGCATAAAAAATGTTTTATTTTTCCCTCAGAAATTGCCTCACAAATTATGCTATGTTTAACTACCATTTCCCAATGAGTACCTACTCCCTTAACAACTTTTTGAACAGGTATCTTCATGCTATTTGAATGAAGACCTAAAGGAAATGACAGAGTAGACCACGTAGATCTCTAAGAGAATAGCATCCAAATTACAGCAAGTACAGGGGAAGCAGTGAGCCAGGATGAATACAAGAAGCCAAGTGAATATGAGGGAAGAGTAGTATGTAATATCAGTGATCATGGGGTCTTGCAGGCCATTGCAAAACACTGACTTTAGTCTGAGTGACTTATGAAACATTTCAGGGTTTTGAGTAATAGAGTAACATTATCTGACATACATGGCAGAATTTCTCTGGCAGCTATGTTGAGACTGGACCATAGGGGGCAAAGGTGGAAGCAGGTTCTAAGACCACTTAGAAGGCAATTTCAATAATTGAGGTGAGTTTTTTATGATGGTGGCTAATACCAGGGTGATAGGGGATGGGGACAGATGATGAGATTCTAAATATACTTTGAAAGTAGAGGCAATAAGATGTACCGACAGATCAGATGTAGGGTGAATATGAAAGAGAGAACATGACTCCAAAGTTTTCGGCCTGGAAGAAGGAATTTGCTATTTTCTGATATCAGGAAGTTTGTGAGAAGGGGGAATTCTAGGTACAAGATGTTTGTTAGACATTCATTTGAGTAGGCCGACAGGAACCTGGGGGAGAGGCCAAAATTTACAGGAGAATCGTGGGAATGGATGAGAATAGCCAGGGTAAATAGGAAAGAGGACAAAGGCCTAAACCCTAGGGCACTCAGGCAGATGAGATGAAATAAGCAAAAGCAGATGAAGAGTATTGTCATGAAGACTAAATGAGATATTAACTATAGTTTTTGAGCATTTATAATGTGCCAGACACTGTGCTGAACACTTATATGCAATGTCTCCACCCCTTTATAGCAATTTATGTACTCTTCTTTCTGTCTTTCTGCCTGGGCCTAAAAATGACAGCAGCTAACGGGATTTATTTATTCAGCAAATGTTTATTCAGTAAATATCATGGGTCAAACACTTTTTCAATTGCTTGGGGATACAGCAGCAAACAAAATCATCTTTCTTATTTCTTACTGTGTTTATACTTCGTCACTATAGAAATCATTCTTTTCAGATGAATGTTTTTAGGTCTCATTTAAGGTAGTTTGCGTTTTTCTTTTTTCTCCAACTAGGCAGGCTGATCACAAATTTTATCATGTTTGGTTTCTGAAAGCCAATTGCTTTTGGATCAGTTGTCATTTTATTATGTGAATACCATTCTCTTTCAACATGTTAACTTATTTTTAAGATATGCTTGACTTATAGACTCTACAACAATGCACTTTCTTCCACAAAGGAACTCCATTTCTCTGTTTCTACTTAGCCCCTAGGGTTTTAAAGACACTTGCAAAGAAGAGGGATCATGCTGATAATAAGTTCTAAAACAAATGGTAATTTGTTTTCTACAGATGTTTATGAGATCCTTCTTCCCAGGTCTTGTTCTTGGCACTGGAGATACATTGATGAGTAATATAGGTAAGATTTATGCTCTCACAGAGCTTGTGTAATAGTAAAAGGAGAAGACAAGTAAAATAAAAATAAAAAAGGAGAACAATTTCCAATGATCAGTGTTATGAAGGTAATCTGTGAAACCATAAAGTGATAAGAAGTGCCTGGGATGTGGAGCAACATTATGTAGACTGATTAGAGGTAGCAAGTAGGACCAAGATCCAACTGCCAAGAAGGAGACAGAATAGTGGAAATCAGAGGACAATCATTTCATGCAGGGGGAAGAGCCAAGCAGAGGGAACGGTCATATAAAAACATGAGGTGGGAACTATCTTGGAAATAGGCAGCACAGTGAAGCTTAAGTATAGCAAGATCAAGAGATATTAAGGGCGACAGTGGTCAGATACTATAGGGCCTTACAAACCGTGATAAGGAATAATATAAAAAGTGCGTTGTTGTAGAGTCTGTAAGTCAAGCATATCTTAATAATGTAAAAAGCTAATGGAGTGTTTTCAATTTTAGGGGGAAGGATTGGGGTGTTGTGACATGGTAAGATTTATGTGTCAACAATATTCTGACTGCTGTGTGTTGGTTGATTGAGGGAGAACAAAAGTAGAAACTAGGAATTTAGATAAAAACCTAATATATTCCCATAAGAAATGATGGATTTGAACTATATTGGTGGCTGTGGGAATAAAGAAAAATGGGTAGATTTGAAACGTGACTTGGATGTAGAACTTACAAGACTGTTAATGGATTGAATAATGAAGAGATGAGAGGTGTCAAGAATGACTCCAAAGGTTTTGGCTTGATAATTTGGATTAAACAAACAAACAACAACAACAAAGCCTGAATGAAAGCACTCCAGATGGAAACTGTTAAAACCTGGGTGTGTGTGTCCTCAGTGGTAAGACAGAGAGTGATGTTATGGAGGAATGAGAGGAGTGAAGCTATTGAGAAAGCAAGAGGTGAAGAACCCAGAGCAGTAGCCAAGGGGTCGCTGTCAGTAGACCAGGAACATTGCCTCCACTGTAACAGGAAGAAAGACAGAGAACATAGGAGATTCATTTGACCAGCAGGAACAAGTTGCCCTTCCCTGGCTGGTTCAATATATATCTAGTGCAGGCTAGTTTATTTAAGATGCAAAAACTTTTCCACATGAATTTAGGACAAACGAATATTTGGAGGGCTTATGGAGCACTTTAGTAAATAACCAACCTAGTTTAACTAACCTGAGATTTTTGTCTATACCATAATAGGAAGATTGTTGCAAGAAAAGATGTCTTTACACTTGAAAGGTCAAGGTCCAGTACTTTCTGCTAAATATAACTCTGAAAATGAGGACTTTAGTGATTAACTCTCTCAATCGTCTAATCTGATTATCAACCTTAGCAGATGTTCCTCTAAGAGCATTACAGCAATGTATTTAAATTGTAGCTATCTGTTTGCTCTCAATTATTAACTTTATGTTGGAGTGAAAGGCAAATCTGAGATAGGGCGCTCCAGGTACTGAACCAGGATCATGAGCACATGTTATGTATAATGAGCCTGACTTTGTCCCTAGCTAATGTGGAGGAAAAGACTAGGTGACACCAGGGGATTTGGATTCAAGCTGCCTGTTATTTGTATTATGCTGTTGTCCATAGTTGTTGGCAAGTTGACTACAACTCATGGAGACCTTATGTTCACCAGAACAAAACGTTGCCCTGTCCTGCACCATCTTCGCAATCGTTGGTATGCTCAAGTCCACTGTTGTGGTCGCTGTATATTTTGAGTGCTTTACAACCTAGGGGGCTCACTTTTCAGCACTATATCAGACAATATTTTGTTGATATTTATAAAACTTTCATTGGCTAAATTTTGGAAGTGGGTTCCCAGGCCTCTCTTCCTACTCAGTCTCAGTCTGGAAGCTCTGCTGAAACCTGTCCTCCATGGGTGACCATGCTGGTATAGCTTCCAGCATCATAGCAACACACAAGTCACCATAGTATGACAAACTGTTAGACAGGTGGGTGGTTGAGCAAAATGTATACCATATTTTAAACATTTAGTCAGTTTTTTAATAATAAGTGAATGAAGGAATGATCATAGGAAGAGAAGCTTCATATCCTTCACTATCTTTTTATGTCTAAGGGGAACAGGAATGATAAAACTAGGCATACAGAATATCTTATTGTTTTATGAAGCCCCGTGTTATTATATAACACTCTCGAATACCCTCCCTGTCCGACAGAGGGAGCATTGGAGTAAACGTTGTTTTCTACAGGGCCCAACTCACAAGAAAAATGCTTAGTTGGTGAAGGAATTGCCTAAACTTCAACAAACCCTCACAATCTCTAGTCTCTCACAGCAGATTAACAGCCTTTCTTAGCAGATGTGTAAACTCCTCGTTAGCGTCAGCGGGCCTTATTTCAAGTTTTATTTTGACAGGACTTATACTAACAGGCAGCAAGAATTATCTTGGTTCATTATTGTTGTTGTTAGATGCCATGGAGTCAGTTCCTACTCATGGTGACCTTACATACAACAGAACGAAACGCTGCCCGGTCCTGCGCCATCCTCACAATCGTTGTTATGCTTAAACCCATTGTTGCACCCACTGTGTCAATCCATCTCCTTGAAGCTCTTCCTCTTTTTCACTGACCTTACTTTACCAAGCATGATGTCCTTCTCCAGGGACTGATCCCTCCTGAGGACATGTCCAAAGTATATGAGACGTAGTCTCACCATCCTTACTTCTGAGCATTCTGGTTGTACTTCTTCCAAGACAGATTTGTTCATTCTTTTGAGAGCCCATGGTATATTCAATATTCTTCTCCAATGCCACAATTCAAAGGCGATAATGATGAATGCAACACCATTCCTCTTCAAGTTGTTGTTCCTGGCATAGTAAATCATGCGATTGTCTGATTCAAAATAGCCAATATCAGTACATTTCAGCTCACTAATGCCTAGGATATCAATGTTTATACATTCCATTTCATTTGACGACCTCAATTTTCCTCAGTTCATACTTCATACATTCCACGTTCCGATTATTAATGGATGTTTGCAGCTATTTCTTCACATTTTGAGTCATGCCACATCAGCAAATGAAGGTCCTGAAAGCGTAACTCCATCCGTATCATTAAGGTCTACTCTACTTTGAAGAGGCAGCTGTCCCCTAGTCGTCTTTTGAGCGTCTTCCAATCTGAGGGGCCCATCTTCCGACACTATGTCATCAGTGTTCCACTGCTTTTCATAAGGTTTTCACTGGTTAATCTTTTCAGAAGTAGACTGCGGGGTCCTTTTTCCTAGCCTATCTTAGTCCGGAAGCTCAGCTGAAACTGTTCCGCCATGGGTGACCTTGCTGATATTTGAATACTGGTGGCATAGCTTCCAGCATCACAGCAACACGCAAGTCTCCACAGTAGGACAAACTGACAAAAGTGTTGGGGCTTAGTTCGCTAAGGAGATGTAAATTTAACATCTTAAGTGACCAAGCCATGTAATATATATCCCCAAATTGCTGGACTCCATTCATTCTAGTCATTCGCACATAGCCAGACATCCTCTCTCCCTTTCTTAGATTCACCCACTAAGCCTGTGGGAAGCTCAAGAGATAAGAGTACCACATAAGATTTGTGAACTCAAGGAGCTAATGTGGTCCAAGTCAACTTCGTATCCAATTTCGTGGGGCAGAGGGAGCTGTGAAGATCCAGGACAGGGATCTGGCACATGCATAGGTGCTCCTGAACTCACTGTAGCTGTGGCCATCTTCTAATTCTTGTATTTACTGTGTTCTACTCTAGGGGCTCTGAACAGTAAAAAGAACCCAGGCTTGGACAGATTGCAAAGTATGCAGGACTGAGAATCAAGAACTGTGGGTTCTAGTCTCAGCTCTGCCAGTAACTATGGTAAGTAAACATGCCCATCCATTTCATCTTTCTATGTCTTAGTTTATGCCTTTGTAAAGTAAAAATACTGGAACAAATGGTATTTATAGTTCCTTTCAGCATTCAAATTACAAGAATTCCATGCCTTATTTTACATAACTCTGAACTATTTTGAGCCCCTGTCTTTTAGCCAGAGCCACTTATAGTTGTCACTTAGTGTAACATGAAAAGACACTGTGGATGACTGTTTTGCCCAGTTCCCTCCTAGTCTTGCACTTCCTGTTGACTTTGGACAAGACAATTCTTTTACTCAGCCTGCGGTGACTTTTTGGCGAGACACTGGCTTAAGGAGGTAGAAGCACTACAACATGCCTCTGGAGGCAGATTGTATCGGTCACTTAGCTCCTTCCGGATGACCCAAAGGGTAAATTCAGTCACGTCAAAGTAATTCAAAACACATAGTTGCTATTGAGTCGACGTTGACTCATGATGACCCCATGTATGTCAGAGTAGAATCATGACTCATCCATAGGGTTTTCAATGGCTGATTTTTTGGAAGAAGATTCCTAGGTCTTTCTGCTGAGGTGCCTCTGGGTAAATTCGAACCTCCAACCTTTTGGTTAGCAGCCGACAGCGTTTAACCAGGAACTCCAATATCAAATAACCATTGTCATTGAGTCGATTCCTACTCCTAGTGACTCTATAGGACAGAACAGAACTACCCCCATAGGATTCCCAAGGCTGTAATCTTTACAGGAGCAGACTGTCACATCTTTCTCCCACAGAGTGGCTGGGTTCGAACTGCCAACCTTCCCATTAGCATCCAAGTACTTAACCGCTGTGCCACTAGGGCTTCTTAATGTCAAAGTAGTCCCCAGAAAATAGAGATTCCCCTTATTTGGAAGATATCTTCTTCGTGGATATAAAACCCTCAAGTATTTCACAATTAAGAGGAACAATTCCCTTTCTGATCTCTTTGCTGGACCATCTCAAACTTTTAACTACCCAACTTGTTCAATTCTCTTTACCTCTTCTTCCTTGTTCCTGCTCTGTGGTCATAAAAGTGTTAAAGATGTATATGCCTATTTGGCATAGAAAGGAAAGAAAACTAACTTTACAGAGTTCCTCACTGGCCACTGATCTCTGCCTGTAGCCACAGAAGAATGAGAAGCCTATTTCTGCCCCCCTCCTACTCCCACTCAATTCATTACAAAGCTTGCCTGAGTGGATTGAGTATTTTACTCTGGTTGCCAGCCCTGAAGTTCGATGCCCCCAGAAAAAGCCATCATAAAGTGATGTCTGATTGCTGTGACACCTTCCTAGGCAGAGAGACGGCCTTTGAGCTCAGCTAACAAGCAAAGCTGTTGGAAATAAGGTCAGAGGTTCTTGTTGCTCAGCTTCCTGATTATGGTTGATGTTCCATTTCGTGTCAGGCCCAAACTGGGCTGTGGAATATGGGATGATCTGGATAGGTCTGTGCAGGTGTGTGAGGAGGCGGAAACACAAATCTTTCGATATCCAGACACTTCCTATGTAATTCTCACAACATACTTGGGAGGTAGTAATAGTCCCCATTTTACAGATAAGGAAACTGAGGCTTGGATTTTAGGTAATTTGTCCGAATGAATAAAAAATAAAACCTGCGTCTTTTCTATCAGGTCTGTTTTTCTATTATTATTTTTCATGCTATTTCCCAAAATACCTGCCCATATTGAAAAGGTTCCTCTTTATATAGGAACCAAAGAATGATAAAAAAAAAAAAAAAAGGCCAATAGCTGAGTACAAAGAACAGATGCAGCAAAAGTCAAGGCTGAATGTCAGTTCTAACTTATCACGAGTGTTTGGATTTTATTTTAGTCCAATTTAGAGATATACTCAATCATATTCAGAAGAACAGAGAAGTTCGAATTTAACTTTTCTTCTGTACATGATTTTGGTAAACGGTAAAATGTTCCTCCCCTAATAATATTTTGGGAAGGAACTGGGAAGAGTCTCTTCTGATTCTCCTATGAATGTGACTTCTCAAAACTGGCTGGCTGTCTCGCATATTGGAGCAGCTCGCACTGACTCTGGAGACCTGGCAGGACACATTTCTTTCCAATTCTTCATTCAGTGATGCCTCCCTAGTAGCTTGAAATCAGCCATGGTGGGAGTATTTACTCCACAGAAATCAGAAAACTATCGTTTTATTATTATTATTATTCAGATAGGGCTCTTCTCTTTCCTTTTGGTGAGCTGGTTGTTAAACCTTTACCCTCAAACCACTGGCTGCATTCTTAATCACAGATGTGTGGTCAGCGAAGCTGACAGAGTACGCTGAGTACACTATTTCCAGGCTAGGCTAGTTTTTCTATGAATATGACTCTACGACTGTTATCAGGATGATCGTAAACTAGCACAAAGGGTATAGTGTGAAAAATATCCCAGAATATTAACCCACCGTGAATGGGTGTCCTGTACTTTTTAGGAAGTCCCAGAAACTTGGAAGAATCCTGTAAGCTCCCACTGGTGTCCTCAAGAAAGGAAGAAATAATTTATTCACCTGAAAATGCTGAACTGGAGCGTGGGTATATACACACACATATACCAGTTGCCCTCGAGTCGATGCCGACTCACAGCGACCCATAGGACAGAGTAGAACTGCCCCATAGGGTTTCCAAATAGTGCCTGGTGGATTCGAACTGCTGAGCTGTAGCTCTTAACTACTACGCCACCAGGGTTTCCCTATAGGTATAGATAATCACATATATTTAAATTTCTAATATACTCCACAGGCTCTACTGTCATGAGCCCATGAATTTAATACTCTCTTAGTTCTTCAAATTCGTGGACTTCGGGCTTTCAAGACGTGGTCTCAAGCTTTGAAGGTGATGCTACAAGTTGGAAGGCTGTGCAATCACCCCCCAGCTCATTTCCCTCTGGCTTGTGGATTTCCCATCGCTGACACAAACGCACCATTTGGTCCTCCCCGCCTCACCACCGGAGAAAGTTTGAGAAGCAAGTTCAACTTGGTGGGAAATTCTTCTCCCCCCGCACACACTTTCCAGCTCCCCGGCGGCGGGGTCACAGCCGGCCAGGCATGAATCAGCCTTTTGCCAGGGACTGCGTAGAAGCGCGCTCCGCCCGGTCGGGGGTCGGGAGGACGCTCACCGCACATAAAGCGAGCGCCCAGGACGCCAGCACCCAGTTCGCCTCGGGGCTGGACGCTGTGCCCCTCCTCCTGGCCGGAGCATTCTCGGGACACCTTGCCCTGCGGGCCAGTCGGACGTCGGCACCATGGAGCCTGCTGGCCCGATGGGGCTGCTGATTCTGCCGCTGCTCCTGCTGGGGACTGCGCTGCGGGGTGCTGCCCAGGCACCGGCAGGTATCTAGCCCCGTCGAGAAGCCCCTATTTCCATGTGGCTTCCTCCCGGCCAGGCGGGGAATGCGCTGCGGACCAATGCACCCCTTGCGCCCGCGCTTTTGGCCCCTTTTTCTCCAGGCTCCTGCCGCGCACCCTGCGGAGCCGTGGGAAAGGGTGACTTGCTCCCAAGTGTGCACTTTCTCTCTCGGAGGCGGCTGGGACAGAACTTCCCTCGATGTCTCTCCTTCCCAGGAAGTGTGTCTGACCTCCTTCTCTCTCTTTTGCTCTCCTCTGACCCACTTGTAGGCAATAATGCGGAGATTTGCCTGCTGCCCCCGGATGAAGGGCCCTGTCGAGCCCGAATCCCCAGTTACTACTACGACAGGTACACGCAGAGCTGCCACCAGTTCATGTATGGGGGCTGCGAGGGCAACGCCAACAATTTCGAAACTCTGGCGGCCTGTGATGAAGCTTGCTGGAGGATAGAGAGTAAGTGATAGCCCGCATGCACACTGGCAACTCCTGCGTCGTGCCTTGCACAGAGGGGCTTGTAGTAACTCAGCTAATGTTCCAGATCCTAGTTTCTACAAGTAAGTTTTAGCCCGAATTTTCTCCCTGGTGGCGTAGTGGCTAAGTGCTACGGCTGCTAACCAAAGGGCCGGCAATTCGAATCCTCCAAGCGCTCCTTGGAAACTGTACCGGGTAGTTCTACTCTGTCCTGTAGGGTCGCTATGAGTCGGAATCAACTCGACGGCACTGGGTTTGGTTTGGTTTTGGTTTTTCTCAAGTGTTAAGGTAAACCTCAGTGGTATTGAGTTTCCTAAAAGTAATCACAACTTTACAACCACTTACATACTTCCTCTTGCCTGAGTGACATTTGTCATAATTCAATGCCAGTGTGAACTCAGGGAAAGATTTGTTATTTCAGTATAAGGCACAAAATATGCAAAGGTATAATGTAAGTGCAAGGTAAGTGCTTCTCTGTATTTATCATTAGTTCAAAAGCTATGGTTTTTATTCTTCCTTGAGACCATCATTTCCTACTGTGAGTCATCTATCAGCCTGAGATACTTCCTGGTGGGTTTTATTATTAAACTTTGATTTAGTTCATAGTTCATTATAAACTTACCCTTTTTGCCCTGGAAACCAAACCTGTTTTGAGTTAGTTTAGGGATACAGTGGAGATTCTCATGATACTGTTTTTTGTTGCTTTTGTATTTTATTTTTATTATATCAGTGAAGACTTGTAACAGAACTTGGGTCTTAGTTTTTCAAGGAACTGAGCCAGGGGAAAATGCGTATTGATGTGAATAAGCTTTGGTTAACTTCATGTGCAAAAACAGAGAACATCCTGAGAGAAAAGAGTCTTTCCATTTGAACTTGAAAGATATTTCACAGCTGAATCAGGTCTGAGTACACTCTGTTAGAAAAAGCTAAGTCACTGGATTAATGGCAGTATTTGGGGATTTACTATCCTGGCACTAAATATATTTTTTTTCCCCCAGGTGTTTCTGAAAATACAGTTCAGTTTTGAGAGTTATAGTAAGACTAATTTTTGACTAACATTGTTTTATTCTCCTCCCTTTCCTAGAAGTTCCCAAAATTTGCCGGTTGGAAGTCAGTGAGAAACAGTGTAAAGAGTCCAGAGAAGAGTATTTCTTCAACTTAAGTTCCATGGCATGTGAAAAATTCACATCTGGTGGGTGTCAAAGCAATGAGAACCGGTTCCCGGATGAAGCTACTTGTACGGAATTCTGTGCACCAAAGAGAAGTAAGTATTATTTTTATAATGTTTGTATTAAATTTCTTTAGTAAAACTTTTGGGTGAAAAATCAATAATTTGTTGTGGAGTTATAATTCTATATCAGTCTTCACCTACTGCCCTGTGAGGAAGTATTATCCTTGTTTTCACATGAGGATACAAGCTGGGAGACATTAATGACTGACCAAGCTCTTAGAGGTGGAGGGTGACAAAGCCATGATTCAATTTTTTGCTGCTGCTTTGGTGTTGTTTCTTTTGAACTATTTCTCATCTACTCAATTGCCACATAAAAATGTGTGTTCATTAATGAATGCCATGACTTTATGACCTCAGGTTTGTATGATGTCAATTGTAAATATGAGGTAGTGGAATATATAGAGAGAAAGACTTGAGATGGTGCTATGAGTCAGAATCAACTTGATGGCAATGGGTTTTGAGATGGTGAAAACTTGGATAATTTCTTTCTAAAGCTTTTGGTTGGATTCCTGTATCCTTTAGTAATGTCAAATTGCAGCACAAACACATCTCTCTTTTCTCTTCTTCTCATTCCCTTCCTACCCTTTTTCCCCCATTGCAAGCCTTGAAACAGTGGGTTACTTGGGCAGTACTTGATGTTTTTGGAGAGAGAGAATTCAGACATTTTTCCACATAAGCAGCAGAGATATATAGATAAATTTAAAAACACAGAAAAAACTCTCTTTGGCAGAGACTTTGATAAAACTCTCTAGCTATACTGTGCTGAATATGCAAAATCTTGAATTAATGGAGAGATGATGATTGCTGGTGTTCTTTTAAATTGTTTGTGTAGTTGTAAATGTTCCAGTAGCTGCTTGGGGTGACATAGTGGTTAAAGAACTCGATTGCTCACTGAAAGGTCAGTGGCTCGAACCCACCAGTTGCTCTGTGGGAGAAAGATATGGCAGTCCGCTTCCATAAAGATTTACAGCCTTGGAAACACCATGGGGCAGTTCTACTCTGGTCTACAGGGTCAGTGTGAGTCGGAATGGACTCAGTGGCAATGGGCTAATGGGATAAGAGTCGTGGGTGGTGCAAGTGGTCAAGAGCTTGACTACTAACCGAAAGATGAGCTGTGGAAAGGTCACAGCCTTGATAACCCTGTGGAGCACTTCTACTCTTCACACATAGGGTTGCCATGAGTTGGAACTGGTTTGGTTTTTGTTCATTCTTGAGTCGTAAAGGAAGGAATGCTGATTAAAAACTTTTAAAATAAAACTACCAATGCAGAAAGTTTACCAAAGCATGTCATATAATACCTCTTGAGTCTTAGTTCATTTTTACCTAAACCTCTCTGGTTTGCTGGTTGAATTTCTTTTCACATTCAAAATGATGCGAAGACATCACTTCAGAAAGAGTTCCCTCCAGTTTATAAAAACTTAGAATTACCAAAACATATAAACTTCCCTGAAATTTGAGGCATATTTTTTACATGACTGAGTTTGATATTTTGGTTTCAGAATGAGGCTTCTATGGGATTAGCTTTTCTTGACTCACTTCAATAATCATCACACTTTACTAATTCTATACTATAGAATTTGTAATTTTATTTTTCTCTTTTGTAAAGGTCCATCATTTTGCTACAGTCCAAAAGATGAGGGACTGTGCTCTGCCAATGTGACTCGCTATTATTTTAATCCAAGACACAAAATCTGTGAGGCCTTCACCTATACTGGCTGTGGAGGAAATGACAATAACTTTGTGAGCATGCAGGACTGCAAGCAAGTTTGCACAAAAGGTAGTGGGCTTTTTCTTATTCCATTTTCAAATAACTTTATAAGCAATTCACCAACAAAACTATATTTTTTCACTAATAGCACCTTGCCATTTCTAGACTACTCGTACATAAATACCACTTCGGAACTCCTTAGTTTTGTAAAAATGCTTACACTGGCTAGCTACAGAAGCTGTACCCTTGCGTTTTAAAGGTAGAATGTTGTTAGCTGAGTGTATAATGAGTCTACCTGACTTTATACTCATTAAAAATGAGATGAGGTGAACTGGTAAGCATGTTGGAAGTGATGATTTATAGTGACCCTACAGACTGGAGACGTACAGTGTTGATTGTTATTTTGTTGACTTTAGCCTTGAAGAAGAAGAAGAAGATTCAAAAACCTCTGTTTGCCAATAGAAGCCCACAGATTCGGAAGAGGCAGTTTTAACCTTTGTTCCCGTCTGTGATCTGGTGCATGTTGAGCGCCTTGGTGGCGATACCGGAGGAACCAGCTGGTAGCACAAGGAAATAAAGCAGCTGTGATTTATTCACCAGTTTGGTTTTTTTTTTTTTTTTTTAATATTCACCAGTTTTTATTGATACAAGTTACGTGTTATATTTGTGTATTTTTCATACATAACTAGCAACTATTCAAATGTGAATCTGTATCATTTTTAGGTTATGGTTCAGCTTTTTTTTTTTTTTTAATGGGATTAAAATTTTGTAGTGCTTAAAAAAAAAAATAAATAAATAAAAGCAAATGTGTTGACTTACACAGTTCCTGGGGCTGCTGTCCCTGATTTCAGAAGATAATAGCAACTGAAATAGCATAAGGCAAGATAATCATGTACTTTTAACATGTGTGGGCATAAAAAGGAGTGGCAAATACACTTCATTTTGCATTTAAAGTTGGATTATATTGTAGGTTCTGGGAGAAAAAGTTGCAGGTTTGCCAACACTTTAAAAAATATTCCAAGTACTATTATGTAGACACCACCCCCATTTGTATTGGGCCAGGTTGTGGTGTCAAGAATAAAACCAAAAACCCAAATCAGTCGATTCTGACTCATAGAGACCCTTTAGGACAGAGTAGAACTGCCCCATAGAGTTCCCAAGGAGCGCCTGGCAGATTCTAACTGCTGACCCTTTGGTTAGCAGCCATAGCACTTAACCACTATGCCACCAGGGTTTCCGTCAAGAATAAGGGAATTTATTTAAAAGATAATACAGTAATTTTCTTGATTGAACTAAAAAGCTAAATTTAGTAAATTTATTAAAATTAGTAATGTTCTCCTCTGGAAAAAAAAAATGACTATCTGTATCTATCTATCTGGCTACTATCTGCCTCTATATACTTACTCATATACGTTTGTGTATACATATAGATAGATGTTTTTTTAAATTTTTTCCTGTTGTTTGCTAAGACGTAATGGATTAGAGACCACTAACGTTAAATATTTTGTACTGTCTAAGGTGTTTACTGAGGAGCCCTAATGGCAAAGTGGTTTAAGTTCCTGACTGCTAACGGAAAGGTCAGCAGTTTGAAACCACCAGCAGCTCCTCTAGAAAAAGATGTAGCAGTCGGCTTCTGTAGAAATTTATAACCTTTGAAACCCTATGGGGCCACTCTGAGTTGGATTCAACTTGACTACAGTGGGTTTAAGGTGTTGATTTACATTGCACCAGAAACCATGCATGGATTTAAGAATTTAAATTCCACCAATAAATTACTCTTAATAAATATTTTCATTCCAGTGGAATAGTTTGTTTTCTTTCTCTGTGATAATTTCTTTTTTAATGCCTACATTTTCTTGGCAAAATTACCATGTTTAGAAGTATACCCGTCTGTCAAAGTATTTTCCCTTTGCTCCAGCAATCCCTCTTTTAAGAATCCTTCCCAGAGTTATTTTGACAAAAATACAAGTGATATATGCCTGAGGACATGCATTGATGTGGAATTTGGAATAGCTTAAGAATGAAAACAAACTAGATGTTCATCAATAGGGCATTGGTTGAAGAAATTATGAATGAGAAATCAGGAAAATATCTATATATGGGTATTACCTGATTCCCAGGATATTTTAAAAAAGCACTTGCAACCAAACCAATATTAAATAGTGGCATAGCTAAACATAGAAGGCAATTATGTTCGATTATTTCAAAACTGGTATTTTAACTACATGTCTTCTGGATGATATAATCTAAGATCCAAAAAAATTCTGAACAAATCTGAAAATGTGTCAGTGTTAATTATATAGTCATTTTGAGTCTATCATAATACGGATACTATATGACACTATACAGTCTATAAGAAAATATGTTTACACTAGAAATATTAGTATGAACTCATAATCAAAAGTATGTGTGTCTCATCCTTCCGTTTAAAAATCCTTGGAGCAATGACAACCCAGCAGAAGTAAGTATACTTTATATCTAGGCTGTAGTTTCTAAATATTCTTTCTCACTAAAAGGAAGCAGGGCCCCTAGGAGAAATCTCTGAATCCAGGTCTCAGGCAGAAAATATATAAGATGAGCCTAGGTCATTTTATTCCAGAAAGCAAGGAATCTATCAAAGACTAATAAATCATGTCTAAAAAAAAAAAAAAAACCATAGAAGATGAATGCTAAGGGTCTCCAACTAACCTAAAATGAGACAATGTGTGCATCAAATCAGTGACCCAAATCATCAAATATATAAAAATATATGAGTTCATAATTATACATAGACATATACACACAAACCTTGGTCATTTTTGAAGGTTGTTAGAGAATGATCTCATTACTTCGAAAACTTGATGAATAAACAGAAAGAAGGAAGCACTTATCCTATACTCTTTAATAATTGTACCATAGGGAAACAAAATAGTGTATGAGAGAAAATTATTCATACAAGGATTCCAGCTACTATGTACATTAAAATAAAATGTTAGAAAATACCTCTGCTGAAAGCATGCTAATGGCCATCAGTGGATGCTCAAAGCATGTGTGAAAGGTCGATGGGCAACACTATCATGGAGGAACCTGAACTCACTGATAATTTTAACATCATTAAAAGGGTGACAATAGACATTGATTCCTAATGTGAGGCAATAAGAAGTGTACAACTCTACCCATGAAGTGTTCTTGCCAAAAAAAAAAAAAAAGAAGAAGAAACGTAGTCAAGCCTCTAAATCTCACTAATGTATTGCCAAATTATAAGGACATTTTGGGATGAAGGAGCAAGTTAGAAGAAACTCAAGGAAGTACTAGAGGATGTAATCAGCCAAATCCATAATGTTGGCAACTCTACAGGACAAATGTCCTGGTTTCTCCAACAAATAAAAGGGGGGAGAAAGGAGGAAGCAGTGACATTACAGACCATGAGACATAATTTTTTTTTTTTTAATGTAGGTTGTCAAGCCTTTTTTTGGCTGAATATGCCTGCATTTATGACCATTTTCCATGTTTGAGAACAATTATAGCAGAAGGATCTTGTGTATATAATGGTTGTAGGATGAGTGATATATAGCCTTTGGGGATTCTGAATGTTTCTACACTCCATGGGAGCTGGATTTGGTATTTCCTGCCTTTTAATCCCCCGGAAGCCAAAGTGCTTAGGAAATCTTGAACTCAATTCCACTTATGTTTACACTCTGTCCAGCATGGATAGGAAGTAGATCATTTTGATACAACTGATCTAATGCCTCAAGCCTCTGCCAATCTATTTTAATGAAGAAATAAAGCTGGGTGCTGCAAATGGTTGAGCCGAAAGGTTTCCGGTTTGATCCCTCCTAGAGGTGCCTCAGAAGACAGGCCTGGAAATCTGTTTCCAAAAGGTCACAGCCTTGAAAACCCTATGGAGCAATCCTACTCTGCACATGTAAGGTTTCCATGAATCGGAATCAACTCGCTGGAGACTAAGAAGAAGAACATTCAGCAGTCAAAGGGAAATTCCTTCTTACCACAATCAACTTGAAGACAAATCACTACTGTAATTTCACCAGACAACCTGATTAAAAGGAATGTCTCATTCTGTCACACACATACACACACACACATACACACACACACACACACACACATACATAGACACACACACATACACACAAAAAGATGGCTTTTAATAAGAGTCTTATTGAAAAAAATTACTCAGGACTATCACTCACATCTCTATGTACACACATTGCACGTTGTCACAATGTTCAACCATAGAAATGGAAATGGAGCTCCCAAAACTGCCTGAATCACAGTGCCCCCAAGTATCTCTACTATCTCCACCAACAGTCTTAGATTGACTCAGTGGCTGCAACAACAGGATCAAGCATAACAATGATTGTGAGGGTGGTGCAGGACCAGGCAGTGTTTCGTTCTGTTGTACATAGGGTCACTATGAGTTGATATCAACTTGACGACATCTAACAACAACAACGAAAAAAATAGAGTAGCATGCTTACGAAAATACCTTGCTGGGTACGGGAAGGAGAGCAAAAAAAAAAAAAAAATGTAGAACACACGTTATTTACATTAAAATACAATGATGTTGAAATTGTCATGAATTAAGATTGGTGTAGTATTGAAGGATCTGTCATCCCTGGAGAAGGACATCATGCTTGTTAAAGCAGAGGGTCAGAAAAAGAAGAAGACCCTCAGTGAGATGGATTGACACAGTGGCTGCAAAAATGGGCTCCAACATAGCAACTATTGTGAGGATGGCAGTGTTTCAATCTGTTGTACACAGGGTCATGACGAGTCAGAACCAACCCAACAACAACAACAACAGTATGGGAGGGAATGAGAGTGAGCCAGTAGCTAAAATGGTTGAGATGAGATGACCTAGCTGTCAGTAACAATGGGGACTAATGGATAATACAATATGATGACTTGGGCTTCATAATACAATTTTCTGGAGGGGAGGAGTACAGAAAAGGTAGAGAATAGTCTGAGAGGGAAAATGAGAACACCCATAGGACTCGAAGGAAAACCAGCTCTACTAGAGATGATTGAAGAGGAAGGCATATTTGCAGTGGAAAATTAAGAAAAGTTTGTAAGAAAATCAAGGGGATTTGTTGACCAGAAATTCTGTGGAACACAGTTAAGTTAGGGAGTGGTGAGAGAAAGAGACAGCACAGGGAATGTATTGTGCCTTACAGGGGTTGAACTTCCCCAAATATCACTAGACAACCAACCTGTTAATAAAACCAAGCTAAATTTATTAGAACTTCATTTTTTTCAGTAAGGTAGAACAACACCTTGATAGACTCTTATCATCTCAGAGGGGGTTGTCAAAAGTGAGATGTTTACAGCACTTTGGAGTCGGGGATCAAGAGGTTTAATGTAGGCCTTTCAAGATGGGGAACTGACTGGGATAGGCAGCAATAGATTGAAATTGGTGAATGCAGCCGTGCGACCATCCTGAAAAGTGTGCTGATAAGTAAACTGTTATTTGGTAAACAAACTGTTTTCATCTATTGGAATTTCTGGAAGCAAAAGTGATTTTTAAAAATTGGTTTGTACTGTTATCGTTCTTGGGCAAAATTTTTCCGGAACAAACAACTAAATCATGTGGACATGTGTTATGTAATCTTATTCAGGTCATGTTGACACAGATGGTCTTAGCTTTCATGGGAGCTAGAGTGTGAGGAGTAAGTGATGCCCTGGGAGACTGGAGCTTCTTGTGGGCCTGATATAAATCAGAGTGAAAACCTAAGGATACCCATTCAAGTGAATTCAAAGAAAATGGATTGAAGGAAGGTAATGAGGATGAGGCTGGTAGTGTTAGATGGGCTAGGTGTCTGGGATCCCTGTATGATGTGGGTAGAGGATGAAGGGAGATGTGGTCTTCATTCCCATGTCCAGGTTCATTCTTGACTCCTGCTTGGGGTGTAGTTTTTTAATGTCCCCTAATTTCGGTGTTGGTGAAGAACATTGAATATTTCATGGACTGCCAGGAGAATGAACAAATCTGTCTTGGAAGAAGTATAGCCAGAATGCTCCTTAGAAGTGAAGACAGTGAGACTTCATCTCACATACTTTGGACATCCTATCAGGAGGGATCAGTCCCTGGAGAAGGACATCATGCTTGGTAAAGTAGAGGGTCAGCAAAAAAGCAGAAGGCCCTGAATGAGATGGACTGACACAGCAGCTGCAACAATGGGCTCAAGCAAAACATTAGTTATGAGGATGGTCCAGGGCAGGCAGTGTTTCATTCTGTTGTACATAGGGTTGCTTTGACAACCTATGTACAGCTTTGACAGCACCTGACAACAACAACAATTCACTTTTATCTACTGGCAGTTCTCCTTTATGAGTATAAGGAATTGCTTTTCTATTCAGTGGTGTGTTTCTGTGTGTAATGATAAGCGGGTTTTGCATTTTATCCAATGAATTTTCTTCATACATTGAGAAGATCGTATAGTTTTCATCACTTAATCTTCAGAAAAATACATTAAAAATTCTTCTGCCATTATTTAATCTTACATTCACACAACAAATCATATTTGGATTGGAAGCTTTTTTATATGCAATGCTGGAGTTGATTAGTTATATTTTACTTAGGGTTATTCTAACCATATGCATAAGATTGTTAGGTGTATATGTGGTGAACTGCAACTTTTATAATCATGGTTTTAAATTTTGTTCTTTCTATTTTTATTTATTTATTATTATCAAAGAAAAATGTTTATATTACTTCTACATTATAGAACTTATTGAGATTTTTCTTTTGCACTGCAGAATTTATAGGGATTTTGTTTTGTGATTTAATATAAGGCCAATTTTTTCATTGCTATTGGGAAGAAAGTATATCCCTTTCCTCTCTCTCTCTATATAAAAAAATATACACATAGAAATATATATATAGAAATATGTATGTATTTCTTTTCTGAATTTGGTCAATTCTAGTTTCCCATTTTAAAATCTATTTTTAGTATGTTTCTGTTTTCTTGGCATCTTCTATAGTTTCTTATTTCTTAAGATCAGTATTATGTCATTTTGTGTATATTTATTATTATTATATTTTCATTGTGGATTGCAATCTTTCACATTATAAATTGTTCTCATTTGATCCTTTTGAGCCTAAGTTCTACCTTTTGTGATATGGGAATCACAAACCCAACTTTCTTTTCTTTTGCATTTTCCTGATACACCTTTTCCTATCCTTTATTTCCTCTCTGTATTTTCTGTATCTAATATTTTCTTTTTGATTCTCTCACTCTCTCTCATTTTGTATTTGTTGTTATGGCTCTTTTCATTACGATTCTTAATGTCCTTTATTTTACTGCCAGTTAAAGCTATTTTTGCTGGACACTTAGCAATTATTTCTGGAATGATTTTTTTTTTCTTTACTTCTTTCCTGAGTTTGGTCAATTCTAGCTTTTCATCTTTCTGTATAGTGTCGCTATGAGTCGGAATCGATTCAACGGCACTGGGTTTGGTTTTGGTTTATATTTTGTCATTTCTAATCTGAGTTTTGAGTCTTTGATTTATGATGTGTTTTCTTGTCTGCCATTATGGACTCTGAATTTGAATATTGGTTTATAATTTTGGTTTGCTGCATTTTTTTAAAGAATATTTTCATCAAATGAAAAAATGGAGTCTTCCTTTAATAGTAAGCTTTATAAGGATTTTGCCTGACTTCCTATTCGTTTTAAAGTGTTTTGGATTTTCGTGGATCAGCAATAGCATGTTTTCCCATGGAACATTAGGAGAGGTTTGGGGGATTTACCAGATTTCTGAGTTCAAGGGCACGACCTTCTATTGGTACAGGGAAGTAAAATGGAAGTAATAAAGGATAGTCTTCTTAAGTGCCGGTGTGTTTTCTACTTCTGTGATTCTTTTTACTTTCTATGAGACCCTTACTTTCCTCACTTTCCAGCCTCCAAGGAATATCTGCACCTTTTAGGTCATCCGACTCTACACCTTAAACAATGCTTCCCCAGATTGCCACTTCTGGCACGTCAGTTTTCTTCCCTCCCCCAAGCCACCCAATTCCCCAATAGCCACTGCATTGACCCACCAGGCCTCAGGCCCTTATTGGGGCAAAACTCTCTTTTTCCTGAAGTAATGTTATCTGTATTTCACCAACTCCAGGACCCTACTGCACTCTCCTTTTTTTTTTTAATACGTAATCTTGACATTATTTCCTCAATTACCTGTAAATTGAAATTTGTGTGTTCTCTTTCTCTCAGTTATATTCTAAATGTCAATAATGAGTGTTTATACTAGATATTCTTATTATCTGGATAGTCTTTGAAGAGTGTGCAGAGAGATTATTATTCAAGTGTCCACCATTTTCCTAGGGAAATTTGAAGTCCCAAACAATGTATTAAAATAACCTTTAGTTTTAAACACTTTGAATGAATTTTCTTTCTTTTTAACTTAATCTGATTATTTACATTCATATCTCTTAATGCACACACACAAAAAAAACCCCGCTGCCACAGAACACAAATTATACATTGGCATTACCTTCAGAGCCTAAACTCCCTAATCCATGAGTGCATTTATAACTTAATCTTACCTAGTATTTCGTGCTAATAGATTCTTCAGCAAAGACACAAGCTGATACGGTCTTAGGCTAGAGTTTTGAAATAGAGGCCAGCTGCCCTCCTCTGAGAATAAAATGGAGGTTAATCTTATATTAATCTTACATCTTTTGCTTAGATGGTTCTTTTGATATTAGATACTGAAGAGGTCTGCCCTTTGTTCTTATACACCCTCTCCTGGGAATTTTTCATTTGAATCACAGGACTATAATTCTCATGAAAAAATTGACATTCGGCATTATGTTTTCAAGTTAATCTTTTAGGACAACTTCATTTCACTCATAAAATTCTCCCTCTCTTGTTTTATGTAGAAGAGTCCACTTATAATTTTAAATTTAAGGATGTATTTTCAGTTTTTTTTTTTTTTTTTCAGTTCATTGGCGCTGGATAAGTGATGGCATATCACAAGTTTAATTAAAAAACAACTTCCTGTTTCAAATATAATTGGCAGTTTAAGTGAACAGTTTCCTACAACTTTTTAAAAATATTGCTTTCCATAATAAAATATGATAAAAATACTATTTTTGCACACTTTTGTGTGCAAATGTAATTTCTTATAACTAATACTAACCTAATTTCAAGATGTAGTGTTACGCTCTAAGACGTTTCAAAGTTATTAAGTCAGCAGTCCTATGTACTGTTAAAACAAACATTTTACTACTAAAGTCCAGCTATTTGCCCTTCTTAAAAAATAGTCAAATGATTTTTTTTTTACTTTCTTCTCCAGGGATTTGTATAAGTTTTTGTAATAGTATCACAGTGCTTCATTTCTCTTTAAAAGTAATTTCCTCATGATTTGGATACACTGATATTTCAGGCGAACTTTAGAATCTGTTTTTCAAATTAAAAATGATCACTCCAGTTTTGGATTTGCATAATAACTACGTCTCCATTTGGAAAAGAACTTAGCATCTTTGGTATAAGAAATTCATTAATAACAAAATAGATGGTTAGTCTCATATTTCTATCTTTTAAATTTTATCAAGTTATATTAAGTTTTTTTTTTCCTAGATCCTGCCATCAAGACAGAGCACTGGTGGCACAGTGTTTAAGAACTCAGGTGCTAACCAAAAGGTTGACAGTTCAAATTTACCAGCTGCTTCTTGGAAACCCTATGGGGTAGTTCTATTCTGTCCTACAGGGTCACTATGAGTCAGAATCAACTTGGTGTCAATGGCATTTTTTGTTTTTTACCACCTAGATACATGGGAGGTCCAGTACAAATCTATGAGAATCCCTTCACTTCATTTGAAGAGTTTAAGATTGCAAGGAGGCTTCTTCAGTCCCAAGTAATAGCTCTAGACATTCAGCTTCAGAGTTACAAAGAGTCTTCCTCTCTATTTATGGTTTTCATTTGTCCTTTTTGCAGTAGGATGCCCTACAATAACAATAATCAGGCAATCATCTTCACCTGTGTTAAGTTCTTATTCTCTGTGCTGTAACAGGGTTGTTTTGTTCGGCCACTTGTCCAAATTGGTTGGTCCTTTAAAGGAACGTAGGACCACATTGAATCCATATCCTACTTTTTTATGTTGGAGCCAGGGATGCTCCTAACTCAGACATGCTCAGGCCTTATAGGCCCACTCATAGCTGCTTCTTTTGAGGTCTTCCTTAGAGGTGCTATGTCTAAAAGGAACCAGATATGTTTCAATCAGGACATTTCCCTTGCCAGTAATTTCCCAGGATCCCATCCTTTATTTGTTAACCCCTACTGAGATAAATGAAAATCCTCACAACTGGACCAATAAATAACAGGACAATAAATGGAGAAGAAAAATGACATCAACAATTTCATTCTACTTGGATTAGCAATCAGTGCCCATGAAGGCAGCAGTCAAGAAATCAAGCAATGTATTGCATTGGAGGAATCTGCTTCAAGAGACCTCTTTAAAGATTTAAAAAGCAAAGATATGACTTTGATGACTAAGGTATTCCTGACCCAAGCCATGGTCTTTTCAATCAACTCATAAGCATGCGAAAGCTAGGCAACAAAAAAGGAAGACAGAAGAACTGTGGTGCTGGCAAAGAATATTGAATACACTGTGAATATCAAAAGAAAAAACAGCCTTAGAAGAAATACAACAGAATACTCTTCAGAAGTGAGGATGGTAAAACTTGGTCTTGCTAACTTTGGACACATCATCAGGAAAAGACCAATTGCTAGAAAAAGGATGTCATGTTTGGTAGAGGGTCAGTGAAAATTAGGGAAAACTTCAAGGAGATGGATTGACACAATATCAACAATAATGGACTCAAACATACTGACAATTATGAAGATGGCACAAAATCAGGCAAAGTTTCATTCTGTTGTGCATAAGGTCACCATGAGTCAGAGCCTTGTAGACAGCAACTAACAACAACATGGAGATAAAAAGCTGAGAGCACTCTCTTTCTCTACAGTGATGTTAGGTCCAACATTCTAAGGATGTCTATAAGTCCATGTATTGAACTCTGTTCCAGGGATAGCAAACATAAAGAGCTACCTATTTCCTTCAGAGATGAGTTATCTTTACTGTTTTAAAGATTAAAAAAGGGAGGAAACACACATAGAACTCTCTGGTAGGTCATTCTCTCAGAATAACAGCAAATCTTCCCTAGGTAGAAAATTATTTATTCAAATATTTCATATTTAAAGTTTATTTTTCATTTTCTAAAAGTTTTGTTTTTCTGTTAATGGAACTATTTTATAAATCATACATTCTAACTGTAATTGCTGTTAAATTAGAAAGCTATGATTTTTGATATAGTTATTTTCTGATTAATCAAATAAGTATTCTTACCTGTTAAAGTATTATTTCAGTTGTTTTTGATGTTTTGGTTTTTTTCAGTCACAAAATTTGTAAAAACTATTTTTTTTCTTGCCTTGTTGCACTGTTTGAAATTTCCTGAAACAATGAAATATACCCATTGCCATGGAGTCAATTCTGACTCATAGCGACCCTACAGGATAGAGTAAAATTGCACCATAGGGTTAACAAGGAGTGGCTGGTGGATTTGAACTGCACACCTTTTGGTTAGCAGCTGTAGCTCTTAACCACTGCACCACCAGGGCTCCTCAATGACATATAGTAGTGGGGAAAATGAGCATTCTTATTTATTCCTAACTTCTGTGAACATAGCTTTTATTTCTCATAGTTAGCTATGCCATTGGCCATAGATTTGAAATGAATATAATTTATCAAATTAGTGAAGTATAATTATCTTCCTAATTTAGCAGGAAGTTTTTTATTAAATGAGGAATAGACTATGAATTTAAATAGGTAGCTTAGATATCTCATAATGCACTTATCTATAAGTTCATAAAATAAATCTTATATGAACTTTAAAGCCTAAGTACAGAGTTGAATTCAGCTTAATTTTTAAAGAAAATTTGCCTACAATCTGTAGTTTTCTCTTTTTACTGCTATCTTTGTCAAATTTTTATATTGATGTTATGCTAGAACAAAAAAAAAAATGAATTCTAAAATGTTTCATTTATTCCTGTTCTCTGGGGTTTTGTGATATTACAAGAGTTATTTATTTGGCTTTTGAAGGGATTTAATAATTCAAATGTTAAACTGTCTCAGACTCACATTTTTTGAGGTGGTTCCTGTACTAACTTTTTCTGTTTTATTTATGCCTCTTGATTTGTTCAGATTTTCCATTTCTTGAGTTGCCTCTGGTAATTAATATTTTTCCTTAAAGAAATTTGATAGAAATTTTCAATTGTTTAAAAAGATTTTTTTTTTTAGTTATACTTTAGCTAAAGGTTTACAGAGCCAGCTTCTTATTAAATTATTAGTACACATATTGTTTTGTGACATTAGTTAACAACACATGACATGTCAACACTGTCCCTTCTCAGCCTTGAGTTCCCCATTACCAGCTTTCCTGTCCCCTCCTGCCTTCTAGTCATTGTCCTTGGGCTGGTGTGCTCCTTTAGTCTCGTTTTGTTTTATGTGCCTGAATAATCTTTGAATGAAGGGCGAACCTCAGGGGTGACTTCATTACTGAGCTAGAAGGGTGTCTGGGGGCCATAGTCTTGGGGTTTTTCCAGTCTCTGTCGAGCCAGTAAGTCTGGTCTTTTTTTATAAGTTAGAATTTTGCTCTACATTTTTCTCCAGCTCTGCCTGGGCCCCTTTTTTGTGATCCCTGTCAGAACAGTCAGTTGTGGTAGCCGGGAAGCATCTAGTTGTACTGGACTCAGTCTGGTAGTTGATGTGGTAGTTGTGGTCCATTAGTCCTTTGGACTAATCTTTCCCTTGTGTCTTTAGTTTTCTTTATTCTCCCTTGCTTCTGAAGGCGTGAGACCAGAGGAGTATTTTAGATGGCCGTTCACAGGCTTCGAAGACCCCCCGATGCTACTCACCAAAGTCGAATGTAGAGTACTTTCTTTATGCGCTAGATGTTGCCCGAGACAATGGTCCCCACAGCCCTCTGCCCAGTTATTCTGTCCCGCAGGGAGCCTGGATGTGTCTATGGAGCTTCGATGACCTTGCCTTGTCAAGTTCTGCTGGCTTCCCCATTGTCGTGTACTGCCTTACCCTTCACCAGAGTTACCACTTATCTGTGGTCTATTTAGTGTTTTCCATTTCCACCTCTCACCTCCCTCGTAACCATCAAAGATTCTTTCTTTTTGTGTGTAAAGCTCTTCATCAGTTTTTATAGTAGTGGTCTCAGACAATGTTTGTCCTTTCGTGATTGACTTATTTCACTCAGCATAATGCCCTCCAGATTCATCCACGTTGTGAGATGCTTCACAGTTTCATCATGTTCTTTATCATTGCATAGTACTCAGTTGTGTGTATGTCTCACGGTTTGTTCATCCTTTCATCTATTGATAGGCATCTAGGTTGTTTCCATCTTTATCTTTTTGCTATTGTGAACAATGCTGCAATGAACATGGGTGTGCATATGTGTGATGACTCATTTCTCTAGGATATATTCCTAGGAGCAGGATTGCTGGATCAGATGGTATTTCTATTTCTAGCTTTCTAAGGAAGCACCATATCGTTTTCCAAAATGGTTGTACCATTTTGCATTCCCATCAGCAGTGCATAAGTCTTCCAATCATCTTGCAGCCCCTCCAATATTTGTTATTTTCTGTTTTCTTGATTCTCACCAGTAACACCAGGGTGAGATGGTATCTTATTGTGGTTTCGACTGACATTTCTCTAATGGCTAGTGATCACAAGCATTTCCTCATACGTCTCTTAGCCACTTGAATGTCTTCTTTGATGAAGTGTCTGTTCATTGCTTTATCTATTTTTTAATTGGATGAGTTATCTTTTTGTTGTAGAGGTGTTGGATTTTCCTGTAGATTTTAGAGATTAGGCCTTTGTTGCATTTATAATAGCCAAAATTTTTTCCTCAGTCTGTAGGTTCTCTTTTTACTCTTCTGGTGGAGTCTTTAATGAGCATAAGTGTTTACTTTTTAGAAGATGCCAGTTATCTAGCTTATTTTCTGGAGTTTGTGTGTTGTTAGTCATGGTTTGTATCCTGTTAATGCTGTGTATTAGGACCTCTAGGGTTGATCCTATTTTTTTCTTCTATGATCTTGATTGTCTTGGTTTTATATTTAGGTCTTTGATCCATTTTGAATTAGTTTTTGGGTACGGTGTGAGGTATGGGTCTTATTTCTTCTTTTTGCAGGTGGACACCCAGTTTTGCCAGTACTGTTTGTTAAAAAGACTGCCTTTTCCCTATTTGATGGACTTTGGGCCCTTGTCAAAGATCAGGTGTCCATAGGTGGATGGATTTACATCTGGGTTCTCAATTCTGTTCCATTGGTCAATGTATCTGTGGTTGCGCCAGTACCAGGCTGTTTTGACTACCGTAGCTGTGTAGTAGGTTCCAAGGTCAGGTAGTGCAAGTCCTCCTACTTTATTCTTTTTCTTCAATATTGCTTTACTTATCTGGGGCTTTTTCCCTTTCTATATAAAGTTAATGATTAGTTTTTCCATTTCTTTAAAGAATCTGTTGGTATTTGGATCGGTATTGCATTGTATTAGTAAATTGCTTTGGGTAGAGTTGTCATTTTCACAATGTTGAGTCTACCCACCCAAGAGGATGGTATGCTTTTCCCTTTATGTAGATCTCTTTTGGTTTCTTGCAGTAGTGTTTGGTAGTTTTCTTTGTATAGGTGTTTTACATCCCTGGTTAGATTTATTCCTAAGTATTTTATTTTTTAAGTGCTGTTATAAATGGTATTGTTTTCCTTTTCATTGTTCTTTTTATTGGTGTATAGGAATCCAGCTGATTTTTGTATGTTTGTCTTGTATTGTGCCACTCTGCTGAATCATTTCTGTTACTTCCAATAGCTTTCTTGAGGAGTCTTTTGGGTTTTCTATGTATACTATCATATCATCCACAAACAGGGGCAGTTTTACTTCTTCCTTACTAATTTGGACACCCTTTATTTCTTTTTCTTGCCTTATTGCTCTAGCTAGGACTTCCAACACAATGTTAAATAGGAGTGGTGATAAAAAGGCATCCTTGTCTTGTTCCTGTTCTCAAGGGGAATATTTTCAGCCTCTCATCATTAATGATGCTGGCTGTTAGTTTTGTTCAGATGCCCTTTATTATGCTGTAGAGGAAATTTTCAATTTTTTTTAGCATTGAGTTTTATTTCACATCTTTTAAGGAAGATTCTTTGTAATTTTATTATGTATCTCTTTTCTCCTTCCCAATTATTCACTATTCTGTCTTTGATTATAGCTTTATCAGACTTTTAAAAGAACAAATATTCATTTAAACATGACTCATTATTTTCATGTGTCCTAATAAGTTGATTTCTGCTTTTATCCTTATTAATGCCACTATCTTATTTTTGTAAGTGCATTTTTTTTCCAGTTGCTTTTGAGTCAATTCTGACCACATGGTGACCCCATGTGTGCAGAGCAGAACTGCACTCCATAGGGTTTTCGAGGCTGTGACCTTTCAGAAACAGATCACCAGGCCTTTCTTCTGAGGTGACTCTGGGTATATTCCAACCACCACCGTTTTGGTTAGTAGCCCAGCACTTAATCGTTTGCACCACCCAAGGACTCCTAAGGCTCTTTTAATACTTTTTTTTTTTAAAAGCTTTACTTAGGTATTATTTACATACCATAAAAACTATTTGTGTTAAGTATATAATCCAATAGTTTTTGTTTGTTTTTTAAGTCCATTGCTGAGATAATTGTGTTAATCTATGTCCTTTAGGGTTCTTGTAGTTTTTTGCTGACCTTCTACCTTACCAAACATGATGTCCTTTTCTAGCAATTGGTCTTTCCTGATGATGTATCCAAAGTGTGCAAGCTGAAATCTCTTCATCCTCACTTCTAAGGAGGATTCTCGTTGTATTTTTTGTAAGACTGACTTGCTCATTCTGGCAGTCCAGGGTATATTCAATAATTTTCATCAATATAACAGTTCAAATGCACCAATTCTTCTTCTGTCTTCATTTCTCATTGTCCAATTTTGCATGTATACGAGGCAATTGAAAAGATCATGGAATAAGTTAGGTGCACCTTAGTTAGCAAAGCGATATCTTTGCTTTTTAAAACTTCAAAAAAAAGAAAGGCCTGACAATTAACTTCCAAAAATTAGCCAGTGAAAACCTGACTTATAAAACTCTTGATGTAATAGTCAAATATCCCTGCCTTGAGGTAGTAGTTTGTGTCAGAGTATGTTGCTTCTTGTCCTATCATCATAGTTATCTATTTTGAGCAAGAAACAACTAGCATGGCTTCCTCTACCTGGCATATTTACATTCTTACCCAGAGATTAATCCAGGTCATGACCTGGATCACATAGGCTTGCATAGACAGTGCTAAGCCACTGTGAAACTTTTAAATTGAATACTGCAAACATTCTTTTTTTCTGAGAGAAATCAGGAGCAAGAAATGCAAAGTTCGACAAAAAGTTATATGCCCTTCTAGCCACATAGAGTATGGGAGTAGAAGATTGGTTTAAATTGTGCGGGTTTCATGTCTATCACTTTTAGAATGAAGGTATAAAGGGAGAAAGAAGTTAAGCAACGCAAGCTAGCAGGCAATTATGGTTGCTTTTTGCCTTTTCTTATTAAAGCTTTTTTCTAGTCTGTGAATCGTAGATGATTACAAATACATATTTCGATTTTCCATAAAAGTTGCAAAACTACATTTCTTAGGAAGAAGAAAAAACTTCGTTCTTTTAGAGTATTTTCACATTTCTTCTTATGTTAAAAAGAAGGAAAAAGTAACTCTTCCTATTTTGTAATGCCATGAATAATTAAAGAGAGAGAGATGGATTGTACAACACGGAGGCTCATATTCTCCAGTGCATAATTCACATCTTCTTGTAGATAAGTGAGTTGTGTGTTACTTAATGGTGTGGTAATATAATAACCTCAGATCACTTTGTTCAGCTAGCAAGGCCATGTCATGGAGAAGTCAGCATTTTCTCAGTTGCAAAACTGACCTGCAGCCTAAAATGGGAAGGGCTGAAGTGGAGTGGCTGATGAGTCCACCTTCCTGGGGAGAAGGGCAGGGAGAGGGCATGACAACAAGCATTTTAAGGTAAAGAGAAGAGAAAGTTCTGTTTTAAGAATCTCTAGGACTCCCAGTGTTGTAGCCTGGTAGATTTCAGCACTCAAGGAAATGTGTAGATATCCTCCTGCTAAAGGCAGTGCTTTGAGAAAAAATGCACCAAGAGATTCTTTCAGGTGTGCTTGTGCAGAGCCAGGGACAGCTAGAGCTGAAGACATGTGAGTGTGAATAAAGATGAATTAATTTCTCTCATCTAGCTCGTGGTGAGAGGATAGGCTTATGTTCTCAAATAAGGGGAAGTGGAAAATCTTTACCACTTGTTCCACCACTTGGGTGGGAGACCTCCATAGGTAACACAGGTATAATCGGGTTCTTCCTAAGCAATAGAGTCTGGAAAACGCCCCACTTGGAGCTTCTTCCTGCCTCTGCCAGAGGTAGATGACAGATTCGGAGCCTGCTGAGGTGTCACGTCAACACCTGAAGCTGGGCGCAGCAGCAGCTTGGCATGGAACAGTGACAGCAGTTACCCAGTGGTAACGAAGAGTTTTAGGAAGCTCTGCAGACTAGTGTATTTTAGCGTGGAGTAGACTAAGGCCGAACAGAAAATTGCCCTTGGAGGGATGGTAAGTGTGGGAAGAAGTAGCTCCAGCAAGAGGGACCCCTTGAAGACCTCAAGCTAGAGCAGCAGGCCATGCATTATTCAGTTGCAATGGTCTATTGGAGTGGTGCATACCTCTTGACACAGGGCCTCTTCCAAGCAGTGTGCAATCCATGGAGACTCAGACATGAAATGTGTTGGAACACGCTTCTGGCTAACAGGAAAGGAAAATAAACCAGAAATGGGAAAAGGGCAAGCCTATGAAGAATAACAAGCCATGGGGGGTAATTTATGAATCCCTTGCCCACTTCAGAGACTGCAGGAAATCTAGGGGTAGAAGATCTGCAGTGCCAGTTGCAGGGCACGACTGGAGAAGGCAGGGACTGATGGCCTGAGAAGAAAACTCCCACTCCTCCAGTTTTTCACCAGGGATGTGGCTCTACAGCTAGCTTCTTAGAAAAATTGATATTCAAGGTTGACCTGTCATATTGGATGATTCCAGCACCTGGCCTTTCCCCTTCTTACAAAAGTCTGAATTTTTTACTTATGTAAAAAGGTACGAGGTGAAAGAGTTCATGTAGGTACTTGCCAAATTTTTTCTACTCATATCATGAAGCAGTTTTATTCAAAGTCTTTGTATCTACAAATCCATGTCTCTGTTAAAAGCTTGCTTTGAATCAATTACATTTGTCAGATTACATTATCTCACTTCTGTTTAAATTGAGAAGTAGCTTTCTTTGAATCCATGTGAAATACGGTCACTGGGTATATTATTCTAAGTACAAATACCCATTTGCACAGCATCATGACACTTATTTTTCATTCATTTGATAGATGTGTATATATTATCTTCATAGTGCAAAACTTATTCCATTGTACCTTTTCATTTCGTTTACAGATTTTTAGATAAATTTATGATTACATAAATTCATTGAATCATGTAATTCATAGTCCTACCAAGATTTAAAAAAAAAAAATCCATCATCTTAAAATATACTCTCATATTTCTTTACATGTAATTTCACCCTCCCCAGAGACAAAAAATTTTCTCATATTCCTCACTCTAGTTTACTTTTGCCTGTTCTAGAACGTCATGAAATGAAACTATATAGTATGTACTCTTCTGTGTACAAAAGATCCACTCTTACTGATGGGCATTTACATTATTTTCAGCTATTGGGTTATTATTAACAATCTTGTGCAAGACTTCTTCAGAACATATTTTGAATTTCTCTAAACACAAGAAGTGGAATTGCTAGGTCATAGATAAATGTTTAGTATTATAAGAACCTGCCAAATTGTTCTCCAAGGTCATTTATCATTTTATATAACCACCACCAACGTGTAGAGTTCTCACTTCTTTGCATTCTTGCCAACACTTTTGTTTTCAGTCTTTTCACTTTTAGTCTTTCTAGCAATGCCTTTAAGTGTCTTCTCATTGTGCCTTTAATTGACATTTCTCTGATGACTGATGCTATTGAGCCTTTTTTCAAGGTGATTTTGGTCATTTGTATATCTTCCTTTGTGAAGTGTTTGCCCAAATTTTTTATCTATTTTCTATTCGGGTAGTTTTTTTAGTAGTGAGTTGCAGGAGTTTTTCTCATATTCTGCGTATAAATCCATTGTGGGATATAAATTCTGTATTTTCTCCTAATCTGTGACCTCACTGGGTATTTCCTTAATAGTGCCTTTTTAATGTTAATGAAGTAAAAAGTTAAAGTTTTTAATATTGACGAAGTCCTATTTATCAGTTTTTTCTTTTATGCTTATTGTTTTCTGTGTTCTAAGAAATCTCTACATATCCCTAAGAGGCAAAGACTGTCTCCTTTATTTTGTTGAGGATTTTTCTGACTATGTCATGAGAACTATAGATTTGTCATTTACTTTTCATGTAATGTCCTTATGAGGTTTTGGTATAGGGCTAAGATGGCCTCAGGAAACGATTGAGAATGTTTCCTTCATCTATAATTTACCGAAAGAGCTTATATAACAGTGGTATTATTTGTTTCTTAAGCATTTGATGGAATGCACCAGCGAAATGATGTAGGCCTGGTGTTCTCTCTGTGAAAGAGTTTTGATAGCAAATTCATGTCTTTAACAGGTATACAACTATCCATATTTTCTATTCCTTCTTGAGTCAGTTTTCATAAGTGATGTTTTTAAAGAAAGTTCTCCTTTTCATCTAAATTGTCAAATTCATTGGCATGAATTTGTTTATAATATTTCCTTATTATCATCTGTATAATGTCTTTGGGATGCCCTATTTCATTCCTATTATTGGTAATTTGTGTTTAGGGGCTTAGTATTTTTATAAATTTCAAAGAATTAATTCTTAGCCTTGTTAATCTTATCCACTTTTCCTCTGTTTCTATTTAATTCATTTCTGTCCTTCTATTTATTATTTCCTTGCTTTTACTAGCTATGGACTTACTTTGCTCTTTTTTTTCTAGCTTTTCATTTTTAAAATTTACACCATTGATCCTTTCTGCTTTCCTAAATATATAAATGTATACATTTCCTTGTAACTCTTGGTTTAGCTGCACCCTACACATTTTTTGTTATGTTTTTATTTTTATTCATTTCTAAATATTTTCTAATTTCTCTTGAGATTTTTATTTGATTCACTTTTCATTCAGAATTACAGTGATTAATTTCCAAATATTTAGGGACTTTCTACATATCTTATTGCTATTTATTTCCAATTCAATTCTGTTATTGTCTGAGAACATATTCTATAAGAATTAAGTTTACAACATGTATTAAGATTTGCTTTATGATGCAGCATGTAGTCAATGTTCCAGATAAACTTGAAAATAATTTTCATCTCATAGGTTTTAGGTGTAGTGTTATATAAAGATCAGTAACATGGTCATCAATAATGTTCAGAAATCTATATTTTTTCTGATTATTTGTGTACTTGCTCTATCAGTTACTGATAGTACCGAGGAGGAAGATGACACAGCAGAGTAAGAAAAAGCATTGGATCAGAGGGTGCAAGGAAATATGATGTTGAACTCTGGATCAGGTTCCTCAGTGATGTGGACTAAAACAAAAACTGTGCCTCAGTACACAAGTTACGAGAGGAGAAGAAACTGAAGAGACAAGTTCAAGTGAATTGTTGGTCCAAGCAGAAAAGCTAGAGAAGTCTAAGGAAGCAGGAAAAGTTAAAGTTACCAAGGGTGTTTGATATTGAGGGTGAAAAGTTGTCAGGGTGACAAAGTGGATGTTACACCTAAAGAAGCCAATTCCTTCTTCAGGCAAAATTAGAAAGAAAAATCACAGGCTAAAGTCCTTTCAGCTTTGCCATCACTCCCTGAGGGTCAGGCCCATGCTTCCAGCCTATGCCATAGTTGCACACTGTGGGATAAAAAAAAAAGGAGAAAGAAAAGAGCAAAGAAGTGACAAAAGTTCTGAAAATAAACACAAGGACGCCAGGGAAACCAAAGAGGAAACACAAATTGAGAAATTCAGAAAGAAACCAGATATGTTCAAGTGTTCAGACTTACTTTGTATGAGGGGATAGGCACCTTGACAGCTTTACTGTGTATTGTAAAAGTATGTTTTTCAGTCTCTGAGATTTTCAAATGCTTATCCCTTTCTAAGTTTGTGTAATATCTGGCCTAACATTCTGTTTTGAGGTGAGATTTATAGCTCCTGCTGGAGCTTTTGTAGTCCCAAAGCAGCCAATTCTGTAATTATTATAGCAGTGTCATCCTGATATTAGTATCTGGGAAGCAGTAATGGGGACCTGAATCTGTGACGAAAATCCAGAATTTCATCTATCAGAGTTTGTGTCACCGGGCAGTAGTCATGTACTGTAAATGTGTCCAGGAACATGTTTCTATAACGAGGTCATAAGCCCAGGACAGTGGGAGCCTGGGCTGCTTTACCTACCTCTATAACTACTGCACTAGAACAGCTTATGTCAAAAAATAGGCATGCAATAGATATTTGTTGAATTAATAAATGGGTTTATGGGAAGAAAATTGGGAAATGGGTGATATGTGAAAGGAAAGCCAAAAATGCATTTTGAAATTTAAGTAGTATATTACTAGAACCATGTTCACAATGCACTGCTATTTCTTACCATCTCTTTTTTAAAAATGAAGTCTTACCATTATATATACTGTCTTGACTTATGCTTTAATTGTTCGTATGACATTTAAGTGTTTTCATCAATTTGAGGTAATTTGGTGTGTAGTGCACTTCCCCCTTTATTTTTTTACTTCCCTTTCCTCTATCTACGTCTTCATCTATCTCTTTGACTTCTCTTTCTCCATCTACTTAGCCTGGTCCTCTTCCTAAAAGAGTGGCATTTCTGAGGGTTCTGTCTTCTGTTCTTCTTCTTCTTTCCTGTTTTCCTGGATAAACTGATTTATTTCCACGATGGTGTGTACTTCTCACTTTTTTTTTTTTCTGTCAAACCCTTAGAGGTTTTTCAAGACCCGTATCAGCTGTCAATTCCTCTTAAGGAGTAATTGCCCAGCTCAGGTATTGCCTCCTCTGAGAACTATTCTTGGCCTTTGTACGGGGGGTTGCAGGGGAACCTATTGTATAAGATTGCTGACATTCATGTTTATTTCCATTATTGCTCTTATTATGCTATTAACATGTCACTTTTTCATGTGAGACTGTGAGCTACTTACTGGAAGTTAAGGTTTTTGTCTTATTTTTGTATCCCCAGTGCCTAATGCAGGACATTTTATATGGCTGGTGCTCAGTAGGAAACTCTGGTGGTGTAGTGGTTAAGTGCTACAGCTGCTAACCAAAGGGTTGGCAGTTCAAATCCACCAGGCCCTCCTTGGAAACTCTATGGGGCAGTTCTACTCTGTTCTATAGGCTCACTATGAGTCGGAATCGAATCGACAGCACTGGGTTTGGTTTTTTGGTTTGGTGCTCAGTAAATGAATAGTGCATGAATAAGGGAGCATATAAATAGATTTGCAAGTAAATATTATTTAATTATATTGAGTTAAACTGTGCAGCAGCAGTAAGGTATTGGAAAGTTCCAGTCCTAGGTGCTCACAAGTGAATGATAAATTTGAACTTAAAATATCTTTTCCACAGTATATGAATTCATGTAAACACCGCAAAGCAAGTCCTCCCATTGTTCTATCTATTTGAAAATTCACATTTCGGTCTTTAAAAAGGTTTCACTGACAAACCCACTAGGTCCCCATTATATATATACACTATCTTTACTTACACTTTGTTTGGATGACATTTAAGTATCTTCATCTATTTGAATTGATTTGTCTGCAAACTGGGAAGAAATACCAAAGGAGAGACTACTTATGGTCAGAAACAAAATATTGTATTTTTTTTTCATTATTAATACAGTCAAGCTTTCAGTATTCATTAAAAAATGCATTATAGATAATAGAGACTTTGGGGAAAACACATATTTAATAAACAATGCTTAATAATGCATTTAAGATAATTTCTCTTGTGAAATTCAGAATTCTTATTATGTGATTTAATGAAATTAACTTGGTCATTTAATACATTTCTAAGACATATACCTGATACCTTCATTAAAACTACTCTAAAAATAGCAAAGCCAACAAAAATGATTAATCCTTGAAATATATCATCCTGTATATTCTTACTCATTTACTGGTTATTTAATTTCGGGAAAATAATTAGCTTGAAGTAATGGGGTTGCCTCTCTTGGCACCTTAGATTATAAATAACTTTGAGAAAAAAGTATCAGTCTCCTATTCTTCCTAAAGACACATGACATCTTCTTGTTGGCTATGTTCACTTGGCTAAGTAAGAAAAAATAAAATGGTTTGCTTATTATTTTATTATCTTCAGAATAAACTTTGTGGGTGCCAATAAATTCTCTTGAGTTCATTGAAAGCAAGAAAGTTGAGATTGCAAAATATAAACAAAAAATTTGTCATGACAGCTGCTTAGTTTCAAGGATGCCTTTGTTTATAATTGGTTGCTTTTCCTTAAAACAGTTCCAGTTTTGCACTTCATAACGTCATGTCTAGGATGTGAATATAATTTTCTGAAGTTGATTCACAAAGCATTTCAAGGAGACAGTAGCAGTGCTATTTATTTTATTGGATGAAAAGGGCTTATGTGGCAGGAGAAAACTCTTCCTCTTACTTCTTTCCCTGAATTTGCTTTGAATCCAGAATTACAAAGGAAAGAAACAAAAATCCAATTGTTATTTCTCTCAGCATTTGGTAATTGAAGGATGACAGCCACAGAAAAAAAGCAAAATCACAACTACTGCGGTTACCTTATAATAAAGTACAGGAAATTTTTGGGAAGCATCCCAAAGGAGTAAATTTCTTTTCTTTGAATACACTCACACCACAGTAAAAAAAAAAACAAAAAAAAAAACCACACCATTACAGAGATTTTTCTTCTGGATATGACCCTAAGATATAGCCATGGAGTTGTGCCTTATATCACATCTCTAAATGTTTTTATAATTAACCCAGTAATTGGAATTGGCTTTGCCGTGTTGATTGAAATCCTAAATCCATTTTATTACATATAGTTATACTGAGTTGATTCAGAGAGATAGAAGGAATTTCTGGAGCTCTAGAAAATTTTTCTGCTGTGCTTTTTTTGTCTTTAAAGTCCAGGTTAGTTGGAATTCTGTGAACCTGGTTGTAAGAGAATGGCTTATCATTCAACTTTTACAGTCCTATCAACTCAAGAAAGCAAAATATTTTGAAGATTAAACCAAATGCAAAATATGAGAGGAGCTCAAGGCTAAGGATAATACAAAAAAGAGGTGATAACAGCCTTTAAGTTTTGTTTTGATTTGTTCTCAAGGGCCAATGGCCCCAAATTGCAGAAAAGGAATGCAAAATGCAGTTAAGGTCATCATGCTATCCTAAGGAATTTTGATAAATATTGCAGTCAACTTAGGTCAGCATCCACAAAGCCTGAAAATATTTACAAAAAAATAAACATACAAAACCTCATTTCACACAAGCCAAAGTAGTCTAAATAATTTGTTAATCATGATGACAGCAGAAATGACGTGCAATACTAAAGAGAAGAGATACAAACTGTTAAATAATATCAGTAAACAGGGAGTACACCTAATACCTTCTGAAGCTATCACTGTCTTCTGCAAGAGGCTCACGGAGCAGCTTCTCCTCCAACCTCCTGCAAAGTAAGGTACTGATTGTTATTTTGATGAAGTAATGGATCGCCAAAAGACCAGTGTTACATCCATGTTAAGTCTCCTAAAAATGCATGTCTTATGTACATACAATGGATTACTACTTTGTCAGAAAGAGAAATGAAGCCCTGATACATGTTACAGTATGGATGGAGCTTGAAGACATTATGCTGAATGAAATAAGTCAATCACAAAAGGACAAATATTGTATGACTTCACTTATATAAAAAGACAAGAACAGGCAAATGTATAGAGACCAAAGTTTATTAGCAGTTACCAGGGTGGGGGAGGATTATTGCTTACCGAGCACTGAGTTTCTGTTTACAGTGATGGAAAATTTGCATTGATTACAGGTAATGGTGGAAACCCTGGTAGCATAGTGGTTAAGAGCTACAGCTGCTAACCAAAAAGTCGGCAGTTCGAATCCACCAGGCACTCCTTGGAAACTATATGGGGCAGTTCTACTCTATCCTGTAGGGTCACTATGAGTCCGAATAGACTCCACGGCAGAGGGTTTGGAGCGGGTTTAAGGGTAATGGTTGAACAGCTTATTAATGTAAATGATGTCACTAAGCTGTACACCTGTAAAAATTGAATTGGCAAAAGTTGTGTGACATAATTTTTACAACAACAACAATTTTTATAACCAAGCACCTAGGGGGATTTCGTTTCTTAGTTTGGAGGTTTATGGTCCTGGTTTCATGGGACATCCCAGTTAATTTGCCTTATGTTTAGTGCTTCTGTTCTTCCTCCTAGTTCATTATATAGAGCCTGGGGTCTTAAAAGCTTGCAGGTAGCCATCCAAGTTACAACAATTGGTCTCTATTTGCCTGAAGCAACAGAGGAAGAAAGAGGGTTAGAAATAGGAGAAGAAAATGGAATGTGTGGCCAGTTGCCTCCATGTACAGCTGCCTCTGTTTCCATGAGACCAGAAGAACTGGATGGTGCCTGGCTACTATTACTGCATGTTTTGATCAAAGGTTCTGTAAAAGAATCCTGATCAAAAGGGGAAAAAATGTGCAAAAGAATTTCAAATTTTCATGGAATCCAGAGTATCTGGAGCCCTGGAGGCTGGACGAACCCCTGAAGCTACTGCCCTGAAATAATCTCTAAACCTAAAACCAAAAATATCTCCTGAAGTCTTCTTTAAACCAAACAATAGTTTAATTAGTAAAGAATGTCTGCCTTGAACATTGTGCTGTTTTAAAGAACTATCTATATGGGATCAGACTGACAACAGCAACTTGGAAGTTTAGGTAGGAAGCTTAGGGATTAGTGATTATGCTAATGGAGTAGGAACAATTTGGAAAAGGAAAGTGAGAATGGTTATATGACTTGAAGAACATAACCAAGGTCCCTGAAGTGTACATGTAGAAATTGTGGAATTGGTGCATGTTTTCAACAACAACAAAAATAAAATTAATTATTTTTTTAAAAAAGTAGTAAGACTGCTAAAAGACTTTAATATTTACTAGATAAATGTGATCTTAGATACAAAGAACCAACAACTGAAGATTGGTTTGTTTAAAAGCATCACTGCTGTGTTCAGAAGCATGGTAAAGCTTTTCATGTGTATATACTCTGAAAAAAGAAATGAGATGCATGCCTTGGGAAAATGCTTTTATGTTTCTGATGGGATTTTCAATTTCGGTCTAATTAGCATGGCATGAGGTTATCATTTCAGAAGTTCCAGAACACATATTATGAAAATGCATGCATTAGATGCAAGCTAAGTAAATCATTTTTTCAAAGTATTAGGTCCCTTATTCAACTAACTTAGAGAAATCATGTCAATTAATTATTTTTCAGTCAGAGATTAGAACAGAAATTACCTAAAGATGGATAGTAGAGCTGGTATGGTATCTGGCTGTATTTTCTGACTTCTCAATTTACCTTTGAAATAATAACATGTACATTAGATTTAGAATCACAACTAGGAAATATATAAATCAGTTTCCTAGTAAACACACAGAAACATATGCTTATAATCATTTCAAATTAAATTTATTAAGGAGCATTTAAATTCTATGTTTTCAAACTTTCCTAACCACTCTGAACTACTTGGATGAAATAAGTATTCCCCGAAGACTTCCCATGGATACCTAAAACCACAGATAGTACAGAACACTACATATACTGTGATTTTTCCTATACATACATACCTATGATAAAGTTTAATTTATAAATTAGGCACCCACCCATTGCTAGCAATTCCAACTAATAGCAACCCTACAGGACAGAGTAGAACTGCCCATAGGGTTTCCAGGAAGCAGCTGGTGGAATCAAACTGCCGACCTTTTTGGTTAGCAGCCGAATGCTTAACAACTGTGCCACCAGGGCTCCAAATGAGGCACCGTAAGAGATTAACAACAATAACTAATAATAAAATAGAACGATTATAACAATATCGTATAATAAAAGTTAGGTGATTTCATCATGCTACGTACTTATTTAACATTTTCCATCCGAGATTGACTGCAGGTAACTGAAACCTCAGAAAGCGAAACTACAGATAAGGGAGGGCTACTGTAAGATAAACAGATGTTAATCAATAATAAATAAATTACTATTCTTTTTTACATGTCAATCCCTAATTAAGTCATACTTATAGAATGGACTTCTGCTCTTAGTGATGTCTCTGACCAATAATTGTTATCAGTGTGTCTTTGATAGCCTTTGGGGGAAGCAATGCAGTAATTCCTCCTTACAGAGGGGATTTGGTGAGATTAGCCCAAATCTAACTGCGTGTGTATGCACAGGGACAATGCATCTCGTCTACTGAAACCTGGAATCTTTCACCTGGCTTCTTGTCTTTCCTGATTCCATTCTTATAATAGCATCCTAGCAAATAAGTTCCAGAAAAAAATAATAAAACTACACAAGCTAGATTTTTATAATGCTAAAATAAAGGGAAAACTTGCCCTTTTGTAGGTTAAATTAAGCTGTTAGTACTACCAAATTGGATAATTTTGACCAGAAGTCCATTTAGTGAATGGAGTCATCTAAATCAATATTTTTTAGTCAGTACCTAAACGATGTATTTGCCAAATAACTCCTTCAATTTTGGCAGACACACTTTATAATTCATAAGGGACAGCTTAGAATAAAAATTGCTCCACCATGATAGATTCGTGTAGGTGAGATAATTCTCAAAAACAACCTTAGGATGGGCCATTACAGCTACTGTTGAATCTTTTTAGATACTTCTTGAGAGTTACCTATTTTAAAAATGTTTTCCTACCTGGATACCTCAGTGCCTGTCATGGCCACAATAAAAGTCACTATGCTAGGTTTAGAAGGAACTTACAGCCTAGGAAGAGGAAAAAATATATATATATTTTATAAAGAATTTGCTACTAAAAGGATATCACCTAGTATATCATACACAGAATTGAGGAAAAAGGACAGAAAAATACTTTGAACATGGAAATAGGAAAAAATAGGAACTTCAAATTGCCTAGGGGAAGGTGGGAAAATAGAATAGATAAGAAAAGTGTAGGCTGGAGAACTACGGTCAGAATACCCACCTCATACAATGGCCCGGATACCTCTGTGAGGAGGAGTTAGAGAAGGTGGGAGAAATAGAAGACAAACATTTTGTTTTTCCAATTTGAATTTGGAGGTGGTCTATGAATAACAACCATGAGGGGAATGAAAACTTTGACAGGAAAATAATACCTGTTAGAATTCATCATTAGTAGAGCTGAGAGCGGGTTTGTGCAGAAGATTCCCTGTAAGTATAAAATCACAAGGAAGATTGGCAGAGTCTGTTTCCATATAAAGCCTGAAAGGCAGGATTCCACAATGCAGCATTCTGTGGATGACCAAATTTCTTCCTGCAAATGAGAGGAACCATGCCCGGATGAAGAAAAGAAGATGAAAGCAGTCCATTAGAATATCACTCTGTCACTGGGTTTTCCCTTCATCTGACAACTCTTAAATACCTGTTAAGGGGCCCTGGTGGCTCAACGGTTAAGCACTCAGCTGCTAGCCAAAGGTTGGTGGTTTAAACCCCCCTCTACCCCAGCAGCTATGTGAAAGAAAGACCTGGAGATCTGTTTTCATAAAGATTATGGCCCAGAAAACCCTATGGGGCTGTTCTACTCTGTCACGCGGGGTTGCTGTGGGTTGGAATCAACTTGATGGTATCCAACAACAACAGCACTCAGTGCTTCGCATAGGTTATGATATTGGGACATAAGACTATCCTTTACTCTCCAACAGCACCACCATGGCATTTTCTAGATTGGCTTATTTCCTTTTTCCTGTGGACTTTTTAAAATCTTAATATTATTAGTCTATTAATTTGCTTCATTTCTCTCTTTCCTGAAGATACTTTACCACTGAAGCAATGAATCGGGAGTTGCTTATCCCAGGGTATAATTTCTTAATGGCAAAGCACTGGGACCATCAGCAAAGGCAGACACCTCATAGGCAGAAGTCCTGAGGCTTGGCAGGAGCCAGTGAAGAAGACAATTATGTCTGTTTGAAAAGCCTAAGACATAAGCATGTATACACTCCCATCCTTTTGATAATCATGACGTTCTGCCTAAGGCACAGCATTTTTCAGTAAAACAAATGCTACAATAAACTTTCTGCTTCCATAATACATCACAGAATTTTATAGTTGAAAGGGACCACAAATACTGATTCAATGGTTTCCCAAGTGGTTATAACAGCAGAAAACTACTTTCTCGCAAATGAAATTCTACATGGCATTCTTTTTGCTCTGCTTTACTTCTCTCTGAAGTTGTGTCATGGTAGTTTAGAGAAAGAGATTTCTTTTGTGTTCCACATTTCATTAAGCTTTCCATGACATCTGGTACACTTTCCCGAAGGGCTTCCTCAATTTTCCATTTTATCTGGGAAGTGTCTTTCACATTTTCTCATGCTGAACACTCTTAAGGTCTTGCGCTCATGTGTGGAGATGTCCTTTCAGCAGATTTCTTTTGGTAATTTTCAAATTGAGATAGCAGCCTTTGAGGAGGAACCTCATCAGAAACTCCCACAGAAACGCTCCAAGCCCCAAAAATAACCTTCTTCAGGTCTCAGGGATTTATATTTTATTTAATGGGGTATTTTCTTTAAAAAAAGCTCAAAACTTGACATAAAATAAATTAATTAATTAATAACCAAACCAGTTGCCCTTGAGTCAATTCTGACTCATGGTGACCCTATATGTTGCAGAGTAGAACTGCCCTTCATAGGGTTTTCATGGCTGCGAACTTTTGGGAGTAGACACCAGTCCTTTCTTTAAGACAACTCTGGGAGGGTTCAAACTGCGAACGTTTAGTTAGTAATTGAGCATTTAATCATTTGTACTACCCAAAGATACCTAAAACTTTTGCTGTTTTTTTTTTTTTTCACTAACCCATGGTTATATTTTCTACCATTTTGACCCAAAATGTGAATTCTTTTTGGAGGCCAAAGTGAGGGAAATGTACATTTTCTTGCAAAGGCAACAACCTGCAACTAGTAATATTACAATAATTTGAGTATTTAACATTGTCTACATGTGAAATAAGGAGCAATTACATGAACTATTTACTTTTTGTTTTTTTCTTCCTAGTTCTTTTTTTTCTTCCTTCTTTCTTTCTTTTTCCTATAAAATAATTATAGTTTTTCCTTTTAAAAAATTGTTACTGTGGTGAATATATATAACCAATTTTTTTTTGTCATTTCAGCATTTTTATGTGTACAATTCAGTGACATGAATTACTTTCATCATGTTGTGCAGTCATCACCACTGTGTATTTTGATTCTACTTTTCACATAGCCCAATTAGCCCTATTTACATGGCTCCTGTGGAGTGATTTAGGAAATAATATTGGAGTCATTATTACCTGTCCTTGAGCTTTTTTTTTTTTTTGAGCATAGAGAATGTGACCCAGCTGCAGCTGGACTCATAAGAACACATCAACTAGGGCCTGAGCAATAAAGACAATAGCTAGGATACTCTTGGAAGGTATCTTTTAGGGAACCTTTCACACAAGCCAATGAAACAGAACACAAAAGACTTTCCACTCTTGTCTTTTCCTATTAGCATTTAGTGAATAGAAAATTTGTCGGACCAGTTAAGAACCTGTACCAATGATTGTTAAGAAAGACAATTCAAAATGTAGAATCACAGTTTCTAGCCAATCTGTAAAACGATGAAGCTTCCAATGGTTTTGCTCATTTGTAATGTTAATATGTACTGATGACCCTGTAACATTCCTTGGACTTGGGCAGCATGCTTGTCTGTTTTCCCATTCTTGCCCATTTTGTAATATTCCTTGGACTCAGACAGACATGGCTATGGCAGCATGCTTGTCCTTTGCCTACTTTTGCCTCTTTAAATATATGCCAAGTAAAATTTCTTTTTGTTTTACAAACTTTGTGATGCCTTTACCTTACAATAGGAGCCAACAAATAGAATATTTTCTTGGCCTTGGTGTTTGGCAGGGGCAGTAGGAAAAAATAATTTCAGCATAAACATTTTCCACAAAACAAAAATAACCAAAAAAAAAAAAAAAAAACTCAGTGCCATTGAGTCTATACTGACTCATAGCAACCCTACAGGACAGAGTAGAACTGCCCCATAGATTTCCAAGGAGCACCTGGCAGATTCAAACTGCCGACCCTTTGGTTAGCAGCCATAGCACTTAACCACTATGCCACCAGGGTTTCCAGGAACCAGAAAAAAAAAAACCTTAGCTGTCTGACAAACTTTATGCATTTGAAAAGTAGCCCTTGGCTTAACAATCCTGAGGAAAGCCATTCCCCTCAGTTGCATGCCATACAAGTGAAACTAAAGTTTCCTCGCATCCTTGCTTGGATTTCGCCAACTATCTAATAGTCATATCCCAGTCAGTCTTCATCTGAGTTGGTAGAGACTTAACAATCCAAGCAATAAAGATAATTACATGGTCCAGTTTCCATGTATTCTTTCTGCATTAAATAAGCTAGGCTATACAGTATTCAGAGCAAAATCTGCAGTATTGAAATTGTTAAGGAGACGTTGTGGACTCAATATTATATCCCTCTAGCAAAGCAAATTAATTTTATGCTTGAGTCAATATGATTCTTGTACATAAAAATAAAAAGGAAAAATATTCAGTTCTTGACATCAGCATTTCTGAAACTTATTTGAAAATAACAAAGAATTTTTGAAAGTCAACAGGACTATAGGAGATACAAAGCAACCTTGAACTGAGGTAAATATAGATGGGATAGAGAAAATATTATATATTTTTCTCCTGTTTGGATACACCCCCAGGAGTCACTGGGTGGTGCAAATGGTTAAGCATTCCACTACTAGCCCAAAGATTGGCAGTAGGGACCCACCCAGAGGCGCCTGGGAAGACAGGCCTGATGATCTACTTCTGACAGGTCGTAGCCTTGAAAACCCTATGGAGCAACAACAACTTGCTTGGGCAAGATTTGGTGGAGTTGGAATCTCAATGATTTGGGTAGGTGTTCAAGTAAAAATAAAATTTTATTTTTATCCAAACCATCAAATTATCAGCATAGATTATGGAAAGATGCAAAGCTCTAACCTGATCATAAACTTGATTTGTTTTGAAAATAAATCTTTTCTCCCCCAACCCCTTATTCCCATCAACCATAGTGCTGTCTATGATTTATTTCTTGTACTTTAAGATAGTTGCCATTCCTTTACGAGTTGGAATTTTGATGATTACTGCTGCAGAGGTCATGGAGGCTACAAAAAGATTCGAAGGAAAGAATAACAGAATTAGTAGTTTTAGTTCGGAGAAAAGAGCATTTCTACTAAGCGTAAAGTACTAAAGTTGAGAAGTCAAAATTGTCCTGGATCAATAGGTGCAGACTTTGAACAACAGGAAAATTAAGATTATTGGACTCTTTTTAGTTTATTTAAGTAAGTAACTTATTCATTTATTATTGAGCCTCAACTAATATGTCTCCAAGGATAAAACCCACTTCAAGGACTGGAGTTCCCTCATGTGCTATCAATTTAATTTCTGGGCTGTCTAGTGCATCAGATGTGCTCTTAGAGTTATCTAAAGGCAGAACTTTTAATATTGGCTCTCGGTCAATTCATGTGATTTTCACAATACTGTACCTCATACTTGCTTACACAGATTCCCCTGTCATGCCACATCTGACAGCACTAACAGCACTAACAACACTCTAGTGCTTTGTCTTCTATTGATAGACTCAAAAAACCCTCGCCTTTGTCTCTCATCATAGAGGAAATGCACCTGTCTTGGTCAGCCTCTGTCTCAACTTCTCTGACTAAATAGGAAGTTTGCCTTTGAGGAACTTCCTGTGACATGATCATGGTAGTGGTAGTTTTTTGAATCTTCCTTAAAACCCAAATCATTAACCATAAAGGTAAACCCCCACGTGTTTGTCACTGTGTCATATTATGGGGGCTTGCATGTTGCGATGCTGGAAGCTATGCCACCGGTATTCAAATACCAGCAGGGTCACCAATGGTATACAGGTTTCAGCTGCACTTCCAGACTAAGGCAGGCTAGGAAAAAGGACCTGACAGCCTACTTCTGAAAAGAATTAGCCAGTGAAAACCTTATGAACAGCAGCGGAACATTGTCTGGTATAGCGCCAGAAGATGAGCTCCCCAGGTTGGAAGGCACTCAGAAGACAAATGGGGGAGAGCTGCCTCCTCAAACTAGAGTTGGCCTTAATGAAGTGGATGGAGCCAAATTTTGGGGACCTTCACTTGCTGATGTGGCCTGACTCAAAATGAGAAGAACAGCTGCAAACATTCATTAATAATTGGAATGCGGAATGTATGCAGTATGAATCTAACAAAATTGGAAATCAACAAAAATGAAATGGAACACATAAACATTGATATCCTAGGCATTAGTGAGCCGAAATGGACTAGTACTGGCCATTTTGAATGGGACAATCATATGGTCTACTATGCCGAGAATGACGACTTGAAGACGAATGCCTTTGCATTCACTGTCAAAAAGAACATTTCAAGATTTATCCTGAAGTACAATGCTATCAGCGACAGTATAATACCCATACTGAAGACATTGGGAAAAAACAAGGCTCCAGGAATCGACAGAATACCAACTGAGATGTTTCAACAAATGGATGCAGCACTGGAAGTACTCACTTGTCTATGCCAAGAAATTTGGAGGACAGCTACCTGGCCAACTGACTGGAAGAGATCCATATTTATGCCTATTCCCAAGAAAGGTGACCCAACCAAACGTGGAAATTATTGAACAATATCATTAATATCACACACAAGTAAAAGTTTGCTGAAGATCATTCAAAAGTGGCTGTACCAGTATATCATCAGGAAACTGCCAGAAATTCAGGCCAGATTCAGAAGAGGACGTAGAACCAGGGATATCATTGCTGATGTCAGATGCATCCTGGTTGAAAGCAGAGAATACCAGAAAGATGTTTACCTGTGTTTTATTGACTATGCAAAGACATCCCACTACGTGGATCATTACAAATTATGGATAACATTGCAAAGAATGGGAATTCCCGAAACTCAATTGTGGTCTTGAGGAACCTGTACGTAAACCAAGAGGTCGTCATTCAAACAGCACGAGGGGGTACTTCTTGGTTTAAAGGCAGGAAAGATGTGCATGAGGGTTGTATCCTTTCACTATGCCTCAATCTGTATGCTGAGCAAATAATCTGCGAAGTTGGACTCTGTGAAGAACGGGGCATTAGGATTGGAGGAAGACTCATTAACAACCTGCGTTATACGGATGACACAACGTTGCTTGCTGAAAGTGAAGAGGACTTGAAGCACTTACTAATGAAGATCAAAGACCACAGCCTTCAGTATGGATTGCACCTCAACACAGAAAACAAAAACCATCACAACTGGACCAATAAGCAACATCATAATAAACGGAGAAAATATTGAAGTTGACAAGGATTTCATCTTACTTGGATCCACACTCAACACCAATGGAAGCAGCAGTCAAAAAATCAAAAGACACATTGCATTGGGCAAATCAGCTGCAAAAGACCTCTTTAAATTGTTTAAAACACAGATGTCATTTTGAAGACTAAGGTGCACCGGGCCCAAGCCATGGCCTTTTCAATTGCCTCATATGCTTGCAAGAACTGAACAGTGAATAAAGAAGATTGAAGAAGAACTGACGCCTTTGAATTGTGGTGTTGGCAAAGAATATTGAGTATACTAATGGACTGCCAAAAGAACCAACAAATATGCCTTGAAAGAAGTACAACCAAAGTGCTCCTTGGAAGCAAGGATGGTGAGACTACATCTCACATATCTTGGACACGTTATCAGGAGGGATCTGTCCCTGGAGAAGGACATCATGCTCAGTATAGTACAAGGTCAGCAAAAAAGATGTAGACCTTCAGCGAGGTGGACTAACACAGTGGCCGTGACAACGGGATCAAGCCTAACAACAATTGTGAGGATGGTGCAGGGCCAGGTGGTGTTTTGTTTGGTAGTCCATAGGGTTGCTATGAGTCGGAACTGACTGGAGGGCACCTAACAACAACAACATAAAAGTAAAAAAGAAAAAGATCCCAGATGTCACCTTTGTTGATGTTCAACAAATTTTATACCTCAACCCAAAAAGTCAATAGTTTACTTTATGGAGAAGCACTATAGGTTCTTTAACAAAAGCCAGGGATAATACAAGGATGGCCACAATCACTACCTCTGTTAAACACGGTACTGAAGTTATTCGCAAACGTGATTACAGAAAACAATTAGAAGCCAAAGAGTGGAAAGAAAGAGGTAAAACTAGCACTATTTGGGAATGATATGTTAAGACTACATTTTTGGAATATTCCAAGAGAGTTAATGAAAAATATTTCTAATAATCATAGGAAGATTTAGTGAGGAGAAGGATATAAAGTAAGCATAGAGAAATTAGTAGCCTTCATGTATACAAATGATAACCTGTTAGAAATATAATACAAATATGAGAAAAAGGTTCATTTACAATACAAGAAAAATAGTTAAAGTACCTAGGCAATGCCTTAACAAAGAAAGTGCAAAATCTCCATAAAGAAAACTGGAAACATTAGTGAAAATCACAAGCCGTATTTGAAAATGGATAGAATGTGCATATTCTTAGACAAAAATACTTATTAACATCATCAGTTTCACTATTAATTCATAAAGTAACATGACTGCAATAAAATGCCAATTTTTTTTAAACTAGAAAGGATTATTAAATTGATATGGATAAATAAACAAGTAAGAATAGCCAAAGGGAAGGAAAAAAAGCAGCCACTTACGATAAAATTTCTCAACAAACTAAGAAAAAAATAGGAACTCCTTAATTTGATAGAGAACACTCATGGAGGGGAAAAACAAAACTATAGTTAATATCAGAGCCCTGGTGGTGTAGTGGTTAAGAGATTGGCTGTTAACCAAAAAGGTAAGCAATTCAAATCCACCAGCTGCTCCTTGGAAACCCTACGCGGCAGTTCTACTCTGTCCTATAGGGTCTCTATGAGTTGGAATCCACTTGACTGCAATGGGTTTGGTTTGGGTTTTTTTAATAGCTAATATCATATTTAGTGTTGAAATATTGAACATTTTCCACTTAAAATTAGGAATAAGGCAAGCATGCTTACTCTCATCACTTCTGTTCAACATTGGACTGGAAGCCCTAGCCATCGCAATAACGAAAGGATAGGAAATAAAAAGCATAAAGATTGAAACAGAAGAAGAAACAATGTCTCAAAATCCTGAAGCAAGATTTTTTACAAAGAATAGCCAGAAAAGCTTTAGGAAAACAAAAAAATTAAAAAAGAAGTGGGCGAGTTTGATTCTGTAATTTAAAATGTGAGATTCTATAATTTGAAATGTGAGTTGAGGCATGAATATACAGGCAGGTCAATGCAAGAGAACAGAAATTCTAAAAAAAGAACTAACATAAACTTAGTTTATGGTATAAGGGGCTTCCTAGGGGAAAGATGGGCTATTTAACATTATTCACTTTGCGTGGTACTACGGGAACGAAAATGACTGTGCATGCTGAAACCAAACGAGGCATATTCTTCCAACCAACTGTTACAGGGGTAGCATTAGAAACGGAATTTTTTTTTAAATGTAAGTGGGACCTCGGAGAAGATCCAATACATGTCCTTCATTACAGAGGAAAAATTGGAATTCTAAGGGGCTTAACTGACATGTACAAATTCACGACAGCCCAGATGAAGACCAGCATCTCATCATACAATTTTCTTCACACACATACACCCCTGGTTCCTTCTCTTGATATTCCACACTAGTGGTCCCTGGGAGTTTTCTTTGGTCTTCATCCTGTATTTTGTGAAATCGTTCATAAAATAGTTCTTTCTATGACGTTCATCTAGCAAACATATTCAGAGGATAATAAACTTGAAAAATGGAGTGGACTTCTTTTACGTGCAGAATTACTCTTCTAATAAATAAGAGAAGAAAATTTCGTGGATATCTATGAAACTCCAGGAAATCTTGGTGAAGTAGTTATATAGTTTCTTTTTTATGCTGGGGTTGGAGGTAGGGGATATTTACATTTATTTTTTGTTTGCTTTGCATTAATTCAGCCCCCTATATTTTAATTAATTAGCAGAGATGACATTAAACTAGAATTAGGACAATTAAATCCTATTACTGATTTTAGCATTATCTCATAAGATAGGCTCCTTTCAGTGCCTCTGACACATTCTACTACTGTGAGAAGTTAGGCCACCAGCAAAAATTTGGATATTTAGAGCTGAAAGGAACTCTAGGAAACATTAGGCCAACCCATTCACTTCTGAGAAGAGGATACAGAAGCTCAGACTTTCTCAAGGGTTTGCCTGAAGTGACACCAAGAAGCAAGAGCACCAATATACCCATCTTTCTGGAGGCACCAATGTAAGTCCCTACAGGAGTATTGAACCTATCAGTTTTCCACACCTCAGAATAAGTTGCTTTCATCGGATTTGGTTTTCTCTCAAAAATCACTGTGACCCAGTCACACTCTAAAAAGGAGGGTTTTATAGAGCAAGGGTGGGATGCCACAGGTGAGGAAACATATATAAAGGATAGCTGAGGAAAATGCCAGAAGTGGAGAAAGAAACCAAAATAAATTGGGTATAATTTCCAATTTTCCTCAGGATCTCATAAGAGCAACTGAATTTAGCATTTGAAAATGGCAAATGTCAAACATACTCTTTGGCATAGCTGCTTTGGACACCAGGTGACTAACTCATTGCATTAATCGAAGCTGTCATACTACCATAGAGAGTGGTTTGGTAGTACAGAGTGGCAATCTCATGGCTATGATATGGGCAGGCCATTAACGTCTTGGCTCTTTTCCCCCTATAAGTGGTAAGAATAGTGTAACAAATTGCAAGGAGTTACAAACTGCATTGGAGAAGATTTTTCAGTATCTAAAATTTGAAAATGTATGGATCTTCACGTTTTGTCTCTTGAAAATGCCCGAGATTCATGCACTCTTGAAAAGTAATTATTAAATTCATTCATCCTTACAGTTTTAGGACGCAGATGTTTTCAACCCTCATGAAATCCTGTACTTTGCTTTATTTATCACTTACCAGGTTTTATGAATGTTCAAGCAGCTCTGTTGCATGCATGGCTCTGAATGCATTTTTATTTAAATTGACATCAATTAATCCAACTCAAAATGAATTTGAAATATTGGCTGAAGATTAAAATAATTCTTTGGGTTGTATTTTTAGAAATACTTTCAGCTATACTTCTTAATTCTATGAGTAATTTTAGTTTGGTTTTTATTTCATAGGGCTATTCACAGTCTATTCAGTTTAGCAAAGCACACCATTTGTTTTATATATATATTCTATGAATTTTAGTTGTATTAGTGGGATAAACAATGTCAGTGATAGGGTGATATCCATACACCTACAAGTAAGACCAGTTAATATGACTATTATTCAAATTTAAGCATCAACCGCTAATGCCAAAGCTGAGGAAATTGAAGATTTTTACCAACTTCTGCAGTCTGAAATTAATCAAAGATGCAATCAAGATATATTGACAACTACTGGTGACTGGAATTCAAAAGTTGGAAACAAAGACAAAGATTCAGTAATTGAAAAATATGGTGATAGAAATGATGCTGGAGATCTTGTGATAGAACTTTGCAAGACTAATGACTTCTTCATTGCAAATACCTTATTTCAACAACATAAATGGTGACTATTTTTTTTATACATGTGGACCTCACCAGGTGAAATACACAGGTATCAAATTGACTATATCTGTGGAAAGAGACCATGGAAAAGCTCACTATTATCAGCCAGAACAAGTTCAGGGACCAACTGTGGAATAGACCATCAATTGCTCATATGCAAGTTCAAGCTGGAACTGAAGAAAATTAAAACAAGTCCATGAGAGCCAAAGCACAACCTTGAGTATATGCCACCTGAATTTAGAGACCATCTCAAGAATAGATTCAACACATTAAAAGCTAATTGTCAAAGACCAGATAAGTTGTGGAATTATGTCATGGACATCATATATGAAGAAAGCAAAGGTCATTAAAAAGACAAGAAAGGAAGGAAAGACCAAAATGGATGCCAGAAGAGACTGAAACTTGTTCTTGAATGTCAAGTAGCTAAAGCAAACAGAAGAAACGATAAAGCAAAAGAACTGAAGAGACGATTTCAAATGGTGGCTAGAAAAGACAAAGTAAAATATTATAATGACATGTGCAAAGACCTGGAGTTAGAAAACTAAAAAGGGAGAACACACTTGGCATTTCTCAAGATGAAAGATCTGAAGAAAAAATTCAAGCCTTGAGTTGCAATAGTGAAGAATTCTATGGGGAAAATATTACACTCAGTAATATTACACTCAGTAAGCATCAAAAGAAGATGGAAGGAACACACAGAGTCACTGCACCAAAAAGAATTGGTCATTCGATCGTTTCGGGAGGTAACATATGACGAAGAAGCAATGGTACTGAAGGAAGAAGTCCAAGTTGCACTGAAGGCTTTGGCAAAAAACAAGCCTCTAGGAATTGACAGAATACCAACTGAGATGTTTCAGCAAAGAGATGCAGCACTGGAGGTGCTCACTTATCTACGTCAAGAAATTTGGAAGACAGCTACCTGGCGAACCAACTGGAAGAGGTCCATGTTTGTGCCCATTCTGAAGAAAGGTGGTAGAACAGAATGTGGAAATTATCGAACAATATCATCAATATCACACAAAAGTAAATTTTTGCCGAAGATCATCCAAATATGGTTGCAGCAGTACATCCTCAAGGAACTACCAGAAGTTCAAGCTAGACTCAGAAGAGGACATGGAAGGAGGGATACCATTGCTAATGGCAGACGGATCTTGACTGAAAGCAGAGAACACCAGAAAGCTGTTTACCTGTGTTTACTGAATACACAAAGACATTGGACTATGTGGATCATAACAATTTATGGATAATATTGTGAAGAATGGGAATTCCAGAACACTTAATTGTGCATGAGGAACCTGTACATAGACCAAGGGGCAGTTGTTCGAATAGAACGAGTGGATACCATGTGGTTTTAAGTGAGGAAAGGTGTGCCCTGGGGTTGTATCCTTTCACCATACTTAGTCTGTATGCTGAGCAAATAATTTAAGAAGCTGGGCTATATGAAGAAGAATGCGGCATCAGAATTGGAGGAAGACTCATTAACAACCTGTGTTATGCAGATGACACAACCTTGCAAGCTGAAAGTGAAGAGGACTTGAAGTACTTACTGATAAAGATCACAGACTACAGCTTTCAGCATGGATTATGCCTTAACATAAAGAAAAAAAAAAATCCTCACAAATGGACCAATAAGCAGCATCATGATAAACAGAGAAAAGATTGACATTGTCAAGGATTTTATTTTACTTGGATCCATAATCAATGCTCATGAAAGCATCAGTCAAGAAATCACACGACGCATGGCATTGGGCAAATTGGCTGCAAAAGATCTTACAAGTGTTAAAAAGCAAAGATATCACTTTGAGGGCTAAGGTATGCTTGACCCAAGCTATAGTATTTTTAATTACTGTATATGGATGTGAAAGCTGGACAATGAATAAGGAAATCCAAAGAAGAATTGGTGCCTTTGAATTAAGGAGTTGGCAAAGAATAGTGAATATACCATGGACTTCTAGAAGAACGAACAAATCTGTCTTAGAAGTACAGCCAGAGTGTTCCTTAGAAGCAAGAATGGTGAGACTTTGTCTCAGGTCCTTTGGACATGTTCTCAAGAGCGGCCAGTCCCTTGAGAAAGACATCATGCTTGGTAAAGTAGAAGGTCATCAAAAAAGAGGAAAACCTTCAAGAAGATCGATTGACACAGTGGCTACAACAACGGTCTCAAGCGTAACAATGATTGTGAGGATGGCTCAGGACCTGGCAGTGTTTCATTCTGTTGTATGTAGGGTCTCTATGAGTTGGAATCGACTTGATGGGACCCAACAACAACAACAACAGTGGGATAAATAGGAAAAATACATGTACTCCATCTTCCTGAACGAAGAAATCTCTCCTTGATTGATTTTTAAATGTTAAACGCTATTTTTAATTTCCAATCATATATATTTTAGGAGGCTGAAATTATTTTTAGATTATGAAATGAATGAATGACAATATACCATTTCAATTCTAAATACTTTTACTGATATGCAAAAAGGATCATGGAATTCCTCATTACTGTGTTATTGAGACCAAAGTGAAGTTGCATATAAAGGATTGTTTTACATACGATGCATAGCCTGGATATTAATTAGGGTACTTAGGTTTTAAGCAAAAGACACTTACTTTAGGTAACTTTGGCTGAAAGAAATTATCAGTAGATATTTTGGATAGCTCACAAAATTGAGAAAAAACCTGAAAGCTAGCTTTTGGAAAAAAAAAGAAACCAGAACAGATTTGGAATTTCTGAGCAGAGGTGTGTGTGCACTTCTATCAATTGACTCACTGGATCTGAAAGCACAGTGAAAGTACCCAGGTGACAACTGACCCAGGCTGGGCTCTGTGATTGATAATCTGTCCAGAATCACTAGAAATTGAGCAGACTATTCCCCTAAAGTGAAGCATACCAGTCAAACGAAGCTACAGCCTAACATCCTTGAATATATCTGACCAGATTTGATTTACTTTGTATTCCTTGTACCTAATATTTGGACTTGATTGACATTGAACATCTCTGATTAATCTTTTTGACTGATTTCTCTATGCTCGTATGACTAGTTTCTTTGACATCATGAAGACATAACCCAAAATTTCTTTGGTATATAATAATGTTAAAAAGGATACTGATAACTATTTTTGAGTTTTTTTTAATAATGCTAGGAACTGTTCTAAACACTTTATATGTATGGACTCATTCCTTAGAGCAGCTCTATGAAGTAGGTTCAACTGTTATCACCATTTTCCAGATGAAGCAACTTTCTCCTCTGCTATTGCCTGTCTTTGACTCAATGTTCTGAACTAAGCTGAATGCAAAAGTTACTACATAAATGATCAAGAATAAAAAATAAGCACATCATCTGCACTGAATTCCTACATTTAAAAAGGCACCCTGTGTCCTGATAGCAATGCTAATAAATAAATAATACACTAGTGAACCCTGTGATTCCTTCCCATTAAAAGCATTCCACCGCTTTCCCATCATAAAACAGATATGTGCTTTTGGTAGGGTGACCACCACCCCAGTGCCACTAGTTGCCATGGAATCAACTCCAACTCATGGTGAGGCCACTTGTGTCAGAGTAGAACTGTGCTCCGTAGGGTTTTTAATGGTCAATTTTTAAGATGTCGATCTCCAGACATTTCTTCCAATGTGCTTCTGGGTAGACTTGAACCTCCAATCTCTGGTTAGCAGTTGAGCATTTTAACCATTTGCACCACCCAGAGACTCCAGGAGGGTTGACACCTTCCTACTGGAGGGATAGGCGTTGACTGACTTAAGGCTATCTGTAAACATCTCATCTTTTTGCTGCAGTAATTGGCTGAGGGATGGGTATGTGGCTTTTGTTAGTCCACTCATCCTGATGTCCAGGAGTGATGGTTGAGAAGATAAACTCTGTTGTTCTCTGTCTGGATGGTGTTACCTGGAACTGCTGCAGCCTTTTAGCTAATTTAAGGAACAACAGACTGAGAATAAAGATGACACACAGAGGAGGGCAGAGTCAAGAGAAGTGCAGAGAAGGGAAACTCCAGCTGTGATGAAGCTCACTTGAAGCTTATCTTACCTCTGGAATTGTCATTTAAATGAGGCAATAAATTATCTTCATAGTTTAAAAAAATTGTTATGTGATCCCAAATGACCCCAAGAATACAGGCCTTTATCTTAATGCTTTATTTAAGAGACAACATCATAACCAACTGCTTATTAGTTCCAGTCTTGAAGCTTTATTTAGATATTTTTTCAGTCTTAGCCTTTGGGAGGCAGAAGTATAAAAAAAAAAAAAAAAATTTTTTTTATGTTTTTTTTTTTTTAAGTGACTGCTAAATCTTGTAATATATATATCAGCTTTGCCGACGGGACTTCACTAAAAAACATATAATGAGAAATTTATAATGTGCTATTGCTTTTCTTTTTTCACTAAATTTTATGGCTATTTTGCCTTATATTTTAAATTTCATGTATTTTATCAAAGATAATAAATGCACAGGGAAAAAATTCAAATAATATCATAAGATATACAGTTAATAGGTTCTGTCCCACCCTGACCTGCAGACCTCTAGTTCTCTTCCCTAGAGCCAACCCCTGTTATTATTTCCTTTATTAAATACAAGGAAATATTTTATGGACATAAAACATACATGTAGCTATCTGCCCTTTCTTTGTGCAAATGATTGCAAGTTGCATATATCCTTGCTTTGTTTATATGACAATATATTTTCAAGGAATTTATTGTAAATAATTCCACTATTTGCAACCAATTCTCTTTTGATGGATGTTAAGGTTATTACCAGTATCTGACATAGCAAACAGTACTTAAATAAAAAATCTTTTACATACTTCTTTACATATGTAGTAGTATATATCTAGTACAACTTCCTAGAATTAAGGACCAAGGTATAAGTGCATTTAGAGTTCTAAAAGATATTGCCAATTGCCCTCCACAGATTCTATTTCCATGAACCCTCCTCAGTTTGATTTTGTTGATCTTTCACTATCTGGCATGCAAAAAATTATATACTACATTTCTATTTTGCAATTTTTTTTTATGAATGGGATTGAGCATTTTTAAAATTTTCATGAGGGAGCAGCATCTGTTTTCCTGGGAACTTCTATTTAAGTTTTTCTTTTGCTTATTGGTTTGTAAGATCTCTTTGTGTATTAAAGAATGAACCATTGATTATCATATGTGTTTATGGTGAATGGAAACCCTGGTGGTGTAGTGGTTAACCAAAATGTCAGCAGTTCAAATCCACCAGGCTCACCTTGGAAACTCTATGAGGCAGTTTTACTTTGTCTTATAGCATTGCTTTGAGTCAGAATTGACTCAATGAAAACGGTTTTGGGTTTTTTTTTATGCTGAATAACATGCATGGGTTTACTTAAACTCTATTCCGCTTCTTAGTCAAGGTTCTCTAGAGAAACAGAGCATATATATATATATATACACACACACACACACTGAGAGAAAGAGAAATATATTTATTTTAAGGAATTCGATCATGCAATTGTGGGGATAGGGGTGGCTAGAAAATCCAAAGAGAGCCCTGGTGGCACAATGGTTAACCTCTAGTCTGCTAATTGAAAGGTCGGAGGCTTGAACCCACCAGCCACTCCATGAGAGAAAGATGTGGCAATCTGCTTCCATAAAGATTACAGGCTTGGAAGCCCTATGAGACAGTTCTACTTTGTCCTACAGGGTCACTATGAATAGGAATCAACTCAATGGAACACAACCACAGCAAGTCCAAAATGTGTAGATCAGGCAACAGGAAGAATGAAGAGTTCTGGCACCAACTCTATTCAGAATCTGAAGGCAGAATATTCCATTTTTGTTCACAAGGCTTTCAACTGATTTTTTGAGGTCCACCCACATTATGGAAGTTAATCTGCTTTTAAGGCTAACTGATTTAATCACATGTATATGCAGATGATACAACCTTGCTTCCTGAAAATTAGGATGACTTGCAGCACATTGATAAAGGTCAAAGACTACAGCCTTCAGTATACATTACACACAGACATGAAGAAAACAAAAATCCTCACAATTGTACCAATAAACAATGTCATGATAAATGAAGAAGAAAGTGAAGTTGTCAATGGTTTCATTCTACTTGAGTCAACAATCAACATCAATGGAAGCAAACCAAAAACCAAACTAGCTGCCATCGAATTGATTCTGACTGATGGCATCCATGGAAGCAGCAGTCAAGAAATCAAATGACATATTGCATTGGGAAAATCTGCTGCAAAAGACCTTTTTTAAGTTTTCAAAACCAAAGATGTCACCAATGCGCACCTGACCTGGGCCATAGTCTTTTCATATACCTTATATGCATGCAAAAGCTGAACAGTGAAAAAGGAAGGCAGAAGAAGAACTGATGCATTTAAACTGTGGTGCTGGTGAAGAGTACTGAATATATCATGGACTGCCAGAAGAACTAATAAAGCAGTCTTTGAAGAAATACAACGAGAATGCTCCTTAGAAGTGAGGATGGCTAGATTTTGGCTTACTTACTTTGGACAGGTCAAAGGAAAGACCAATCGCTAGAAAAAGGGGTCATGTTTGCTTAAGCAGAAGGTAAGAGAAAACAAGGGAAACCTTCAGTGATAATTGCCACAATAGCCACAGCAATGGACACTAACATATCAGTGATCATGAAGATGGCAGGAATAAGCAACATTGCATTGTTATACATAAAGTAGCAGTGAGTTGAAGCCAACTCAACAGCAACTAACAACAACTACTATTTAATAATACAACTAGATTCGTGTTTGACTTAACAACTAGGCACCAAATCTTAGTCACACTGGCACATAAGATGAACCATCGTACTCTCTTTCCAGGATGTTTTCTTTTCTACAAATATTAGAAAACTACTAATTATATTTCCAGACTTCCTTGGAAGGAAGTTTCTGTAATTGAATTCTGTGTTACACTTGCATGAGATTTGGACAGAAGCAGTAACAGTGAATTGATGTTTGTTTTCCTGGCCTTTCGACTAGTTTTCTGCTATTCTGGGGGCAGTGAGCTTTGTATACCCTATTGTCTATTCCTGATCTTCTCAGTGATAAGAGACTATTATGGTGAAAGAGGCAGTAGGATTCAACATTTCTACTCCTATTTTCCAATTTTGTGGGTACTGAGAATCAGTTGTGCTCTGAGCAGCAGCTAAACTTCATGAACCAGTAACAATTCAATGGCTATGTGTGCTCAAGAGGCAATTGTGGTAACTTCCTGACTCCATCTCTCTAATCCCTGAATGCTAGTATCAGCGGTGTGCCAGTAACAGTGGTGTGTTCTTGATAGTTACAATGTCAGATTCAGAGGTTAAACTCCCTTTGGTGGGGCAATTAAATAATGTCCTCGAGGTGATTACTGGAGAATCCAGCCTATACGTTATTCCTTAGCCTTCCAGTGACATTGCAAATACATACTTTCCTGAATTAAATCAATTTCTTCTTAATATATCTCGAATAGTTTTTGTTTTTTGCCCTGAATTCTGACAGAGAGGGTGTTTCAAATTCTGTTTTCTATTTTGGCATTTACCTTTAGTTTTTTTTTTTTTTTTTTGCCAGTGAAAAATTTAGATTGTGTATATAGGAGCCCTGATGGTGCAAGCGGTTTGTAATGAGCTGCTAACCTAAAGGTTGGTGGTTCTAACCCACCAAGTGGCTCCAAGGAAGAAAGGACTAGTGATCTGTTTCAGAAGAGATTACAGCCAAGGAAATGCAATGGAGTAGTTCTACTCTGTAACACAAGGGGTCTCCAGGAGTCAGGGGCCTTTGTGTGTGTGTGTGTGTGTGTGTGTGTGTGTGTATAATGACTTCTAGTATTTGCATCATACTTAGAAAGGCATACTTCCTCAAGATTCTTCTAATACTTTTTAAAAACAACTTTACTGAGGTATAATTTACATACAATAAAATCCATTTGTTTTAATTACATAATTCAGTGGTTTTTAGTAAATTTATAGAGTTGTGCAAACGTCACTCCATCTAATTTTAGAAGATTTCTATCACCCCAAAAAAGAAATCTAATGACTATTTGTGGACACAGCCCCCAACTCTAGCAAACTAAGAAAGTGGCTCCACTGGCACTTACGTATTTTTCAGGCTTAAGTGCTTATGAGTAAAGGCTGTGTGATAGAAAGTCTTGGAAACTGGAACCTGTATTTTCTTCTGGCTCCTCATAAACTTTGTGTTAATAATAGTGCCCAAATGTAGGATTAAATGACCTAAGAAAGAAATACACTTAGCCCAGCAAGAATAAATAATGATTATCATTTTAATGGTCACAGCCTTGAAAACTCTATGAAGCAGTTCTACCCAGCACACAAGGGGTCACCATGAGTTGGAATCAACTCAACAGCAACAACAAACCATTTTGACGGTAAACAGGAGTCTCAACCTTTAATAACAAGAGAAAGTTTTAGATTAATTGCAAACGCAAATGAACTTATATGAACCCAATATAGTATATAATCTGTGAGTTGAGATGACTCCCACTTGGGTTGGTTTTGGACAAATACTCAAGCATCAGTAGGGTGATACCCCTAAAGTGGAAAGATTTGGAGCTCTGTACACACTGCGAAGTCACTGCTTATCAAGACAGCAGAGGAAGTGACTCAACAGTCTGCAGAAAAGCAAAAGTATCTTGACCACCCACTGAGCAATTAGAGTTGCCATATGAATGTCAATCGTAGGGGAAATAGTACATGCTGTTCTCAGGGCTGGAAGGCAAGGAGAACAGCAGGACATGGAACTAGTAATATGAGGTGCTTCTCATTTAAGTTCACGTGATGCATTACAGCATATTGATTTGCAAAAGCAGGTTTCTTCTATCAAAAATAAAACGGGAAATTGAGCCCAAACGGATGTATGTAAACTTTTTGAGACTTACATAAACCATCTAACCAATTCCAACTCATTATATCTAAAAAGTAAAATTCCTCCTCTAGAAAACGGTTGAATCTTTATTTTTCTGTTATTGCCAATATCTCTTAAAAACTTTCTTTAATATAGCTTTACCTTCCGTAAGGTGTGTTAATTGATGTACTTATACTTGAAATAACCAAAAGAGCTCTGGTCCAGCTACCTGCAGCATCATTCACGTGGTTAATGAGAAAATACGGAACAATTGCCTGGCCAGACACAAGAAGTTAGGCTGCACCCACTAGCACTCTCTCTTACTCTGTTGTCACCACCAACTCCAGCCAGCATCACACACGAACAGTGTTCAAGGCAAGATTCAAGTACCACGAATGTTCCCCACACTCTCCACAGTCATAGGTCAGCTTCTCCCAAGAGTCATTTTACTACACTTCATTTTGCTCTCCAGACAATGCAAAGAGCATGAAATTCTGTAACTCACTGAGCAGCCAGACAACTGTCCAATACATAGACACACTTAAGATTGTTAAAGAAAGCAAACAATGGCTTTAGAAACATGTCCTTCGTATGGGCCAGACATGAAATATATTGTGAAATGAAATGCCAAAACATTATATTTTCCAATGATGAATTACTAACCACGTGTCTATGTGTTAAAACTTGGCCTTTAAGGAGGAAATTTTAGAAACTGTAATTACAGCTTACAGAAGCAATGAGGTAAAAAAATTGATGTCTAGCAGAATAATGGGATTTCTCATTGAAGTAATGTAGCGTTATGAGATTGTTTTACTCTTCATTAAAAAACTCTGTGCATAAAGCAATACCACCAATCCAAAATTATCAGAGTGTGTCATACTAACATGCTACTGAAACAGATTGTCAAGGCCTTACAAGTCAGTTATACACAAAAGGTTAAAAGACAGATAGTCTATGAGGGTAAATATATAAGAGAAGCTGGGAATACATGAGAATCTCTCTTGAAACTGAGGAATGTGAAAATCCTACAAATCATTTCCATCTCCATGATTCCACATTTAGTGATGCAAAATCACTCATTGGTTACAACGAAACTGAAAGCAGAACAGATTTCTTCATCTCATTGCTTGAATAAATCAAGCCTAAAGAGTATTTCTTTAGTATAAACCAGGGAAAAGTCAGTCCTTTAAGTAATTCCTTTCACAAAGTTACAACTTTTATTATTGTTATTATGTGTTACACTCTACAAGTGCTTTTATTGGTGGCTTGTGTAAGGACAAGTACAAATGGAAAACAAATGGGTAAATTCCCCAGGTCAAAATAGGGGAAGCATCGCCCATCTTCCATTGCTTTCTCTAGATTTTATTTTTAGATAGCTTGTAATTGTAAATTCTTTGTCTTTTTAAAAAGTATATAAATGTAACTTGAGGTAATTCTCCTCTACCTTCTTGTTTTTCCTGTAAGGAGATTAGCATGGACTCAGGTGGCCCAGCCCTATCTCCAGACCAGAAGGATTAGAAACTTGACAATCATCTTTAAAATATGAATGTACTGATCGTACCCCTTTACCTATATAATGATTCAGATTTCTTTCTGTCTTTGCAATCTCTTTAGCAGATTGCCTGTGATACATCACACTCTGGTAATGCTTATTCTATAATAAAACTTCTTTCTCTTCTGTTTTTTGTGGAGAGGATTTCTGGGCTGGGAGTAGATTTTGTTATTCATCACTTTTCCCCAGCAATTGGCAACTAAGATGGGCTAGTCCAGAACTTCCTGAATTGAACAGATGAGGTATAAGTCCATGGCCACAAACAGGTAAGAGACCCTGAATTATAAAAGTCTCCCTCTAGCTCTCAGCTCCTTTGGAATACTAGCAGGAAGAACCAAACTCTCTAAAATTCAAGATTTTACTATTGAATAAGCATGGGTAATAAGGGATCCTGTCAGAATAATTACGTGGTTGGAAAATACGGGAAGCCAGGAATGTTGCCTACGGCTCTTTCTCTTAAAGGGCTAATATCTGTCATATTTGAAATGGGTATACATGAATTCATTGTTGCAGTATACTGAGAACAGTTATTTTGGATAAATTAGTGAATTTGCTGGGGGTTTTCATCAGACCTCATCCTAAACAAATTAATTACTGGCATTTAGGGGATGAATAGCATTCTAAGAGGAAAGGAAAAGAAATGATTGGTTAGGACAGAAGAAAATATTGTGGAAAATTGAAGAGGAAATGGGAGAATTAAAGGCACAAAAACAGAAAAAAAAAATTTTTTTTTTTTTTCCTCAGAACCCTCCTCCTTTCTCTTGCTTCCTATGTTCCCTCTGAGCCTTTTTGTCCCTTACTGCCTCCAATTGACCAGTGGTTCTCTTAATTTGTGGATTTACCTGCAAAGAAGAATGAGGGTACAAATTCTTTAGCCAGTAATGAACTGCCTGTTTGAGGACACAGGTCTGTGTTTCTTGTGGTCTGGCCCTGAGTCCACTTCATATCTTAGCCCAGATTACACCTCCAAAAATCCCTTTCCATTCACGCAACACACAGCTAAGAAAGCAGAAATAATAGAGACCTAATCAGAGAATAATTGAGAACTTGGGCAAAAGACAGTCCCTGTATGAAGGCAACTAAACTGACTAGTCACTTGGATAAAGGCAAAGAATCAAGGTTCTAAGCTGATGAATGTTAACATCGAAGGAAAACCAAAGTGCCATATAATTTACATTTTTCTTGATTCAAAGCAAAGAAAATCAGTCCTTCCTATTTGGATCTCTAGCAAAGCTGATGCTATTGCGAAGCTACACAGGCCTTCCGGTAACCCACAGGCCTTTCTCACCAGCTGATATCACTCATTTTAAAGGCTTCTTTCCCTGTGTCCCAGAAGTTTGCAGAAGTTCTTCACAATGTGTTCTCAGTTTACAGCCCACGCGTGGGGGATGTGCTGTGTGGTGTTCTGCAACCAGCCGGTTTTGCTCTTTTGGTACAAGTACATAAGGGCCCGGAAGCAGACTATTACTCAAAACTTAGCAGCAGCTACTCAGTTTTGGGACAGTCGAGAGAAAGATGAAGAAATGGAAAAATACTTTTTTTTTTTTTTTTTAAGAACTGCTGTGTTGACAGCTCGGCTAGAACTATTTGCTAAAGGAAGTAATTCCCACTCTGGGAAAGCCATGAAGGGAAAAGAGGAAGAAGAAATACGGTGTGTTATTGAAAGAAGCTAATGCATTTGAAAACGGATGGTAAAAGAGTGTGGAAACCATGTGTCATGAAAGAAGGGAAGTCACGTAAAGAGTGATTGTAGAAAGCGACTGAAAGATGCACAAATTGCAGGAGTGAGTGAATAAGGAAGCCAAGAAAGCTACTGTATAATTGACAAGTGGCTCAAAACTTGGAAATTTAGGGAATTTCAGAGGTAGGGACTGGTGACACTCTGAAATTTCCCCAAGAATTTTTAACTTTGCATCTGGTCAATACAGGTTGTTAGTGTTTTGGGTCAGTCTTGTTCCTTTTCCTCTGTGGTTTCCATATAGATATGTCCTCTGAGAAATATACTTTTTTACTTCTCCTGATTCTCCTGTAAACCCGTTGAGGAAAGACCTGCTGTGCAACTTAAAGGCTGCCATGTTCTGTTCTCCAGAGGGTATTTGTGCCTTTTGAAGTAAAGGGAGCATGGCACAGAGTGGCAGTCTAACACCATGCTGGTTAAGCACCTCAAGCTGGAATGATCATTTTTAGGCACCAGGAAATAATTGTACTGGTTTAATTTGAGATATAGAACCAATAAAAAAAAATAGATTACCAAAAGAATAAGTCACGGCCATTTTATCTGTAAAGCAATATCCTATGTCAGGAGCTCCATTAGAAGAAATAAAACCAATTTTAAAAGAATTAGACAATTTGGGGTTGATTTAAAATACATAAGATAAAGGGCCATTCACCCTGTAGTATGCTCATACTTCCAGTAAAAATGAAAAGGTCAATAGAATAAAGATGGTTGACCACTGTATTTGTACAAGATCTTAAAGAAGTAAATACATTTGTTGTTCTATTTACTCCTATAGTTTCTCACCTTGTAACTACTGTGACTTCTGTACTGTCATCTGCAGCTTTTCTCTGACTTATTTTACTTTTTTTTTTTCTTTCTGTCCTAGCAGGTGAGTCTAAATTCTTGTTTGTATTTGTTTACTAAGGATTTTAGTATTTTTGATAAAAGATTCCTCAAGGGTTTTGGAACCCTTACTATTTTCTCTGGACATTTAGAGGAAATTTAGAGAAATTTGTCCCACCAGAAGAATCTATTATTATTCAAAGTGTAAATGATTTGCTGGTAGCCTAAAAAAAAAATTAACAGCAATGTAAAATTATACCCCTATAAAGCATAATGACACACTAGACAAATTACGATATTGCCAAATGTAGATAAAATATTTAAAGCACCTGTTGTCAACTGAAGGCTGAAAAATTTTACAAACTAAGCCCATTTTGCAGATGAGAGGGCCTATTCCTGTTTATAAAGAATATTTGGTAATACTTGCTGATGTGTCATGTACTTGGGATAAAAGTGACTCAGTTAAGGCTCCTGTCTTAGTCATCTAGTGCTGCTATAACAGAAATACCACAAGTGGATGGCTTTAACAAAGAGAAATTTGTTTCCTCAAAGTAAAGTAGGCTAAAAGTCTAAATTCATGGCATCAGTTCCAGGGGAAGTCTTTCTTTCTCTCTATTGGCCTTCTCATCAATCTTCCCCCAGACTAGGAGCTTCTCCGCGCAGGAACTCTGGGTCCAAAGGACGTGCTCTGCTCCCGGCACTGCTTTCTTGGTGGTATGAGGTCCTCCTGTCTCTCTGCTCACTTCTCTCTTTTTTATCTCAAGAGATTATCTCAAGACACAATCCAATCTTGTAGATTGGAGTCCTGCCTCACTAACACAACTGTAGCCCATCCTCCCTCATTAACATCATAGAGGTAGGATTTACAACATACAGGAAAATCGCACAATACCAGGACTCACGGCCCAACCAAATTGATACACACATTTTTTGAGGTACATGATTCAATCCTCGATAGCTCCTAATGCTGTGGAAATGCTATGGGCAGATCTATTCCATCCTGCAGGGTTGCTATGAGTCTGAATTGACTCACTGGCACTGGATTTGGTTTTTTGGTTTTTTGTTCTATAGTGACATCATAAAATTTTGTAATCTTATATTTTGTCTGGAATTAGGTCTATACAAGCAGATCAGTTGATTGAAGTTGCTAGAGCTGTAATTCTTTGCTCTGGACTTAAAGTGAATATATAACCAGAAGAAAAAAAAAAAACCCACTGCCATCGAGTCGATTCTGACTCATAGTGACCCTACAGAACAGAGTACAACTGCCTCACAGAGTTTACAAAGAGCACCTGGGGACTCAAACTACTGACCTCTTGGTTAGCAGCCATAGCACTTAACAACTATGCCACCAGGGTTTCCAAAGTGAAAATACACTAATATCAAAAATGTTTTTAGTGTCTGTCATGCAACAGGATGAACATGAAAAGAATTAAAAAGAGGGAATTCTTCACTTCAGTAGAACTAGGTTATCTCAAGGAAAATTGGTGGCTGATTCGCTAGAGGCTTTACAACTGCCTACTCATTGTAGCACTCACATAGGACAAAAATTCTAAATGACAAAATCTCTAAAGGCAATGGTTTTGCTGACAAAGCTGCAAAGTCCACTGTTAAACCATCGCAGACTTCAAACTTAGAAACTGCTTTTAATGTAACAGGAAACTTGTTCATTTCTAAAAGTATGCTTCACAAAAAGAAATGGTCAATTGGATTTAAAAAGGTAATAAATGAATTTCTACTGGACTGTGTTAGTTATCTAACAAAGTATTTACTGTACCTTATTTGCTTGGTTAAGTGTTATTGTGTCATGAACAAAATCATGAGTAAAAATAATTTTAAAGGCACTGGACTCTTACTATTTCTGTCAGAAAGGTGAAACTATTCAAAATGTTTTAAAAAGATGTGGTATGTGTCAACAGAATTCTTTACAGTGTTCTTCCAAGGTAACTGCAGGAAACTTTCCCTGACCAGGTCTACCAGGAAACGTGTGACAGTCAGCTTCTTAGAATTCATGCCAGTGGAAGGTAAGAAATTTTACTCTATTTTTGTATGTATGACTCCTGAGGGACATAAGGCCTTGCTCAGGCAATAATGTAAAGGTTCTTTCAAAAAAAGTGTTATTCCCACTTTGGGATACCAGAACATTAAATCAGATAGAGGAAGTCATCTTGGTTCACCTGTTGTTTGGGAACTATGCAAATATCTGCAGATTCTGATAAACTGTCATACACCCTATCATCCTCAGTACTTCAGGCAAATCAAGAGGATTGAGTAAGAGCACCCCAAATTAACTCAGGATTTCTGACATGAGACAGTGGCTATGCTAAAGTCTAAGGTTAAAGCTCCATTTTGGAATCAAAAGTAACTTCTGTAACAAAAATGCAGCCTGTCATTTCTGTAACTCTCCACTGTAACCTGAGAAAAATACTTGGTAAAGAATTTTAGAGAACAATGTCGTTGTGCTTGAAGATTTTACTTGCTTAAGAACACTTCCTGTTCAGAAAACCAAGTCCAAAACAATTCTCAGGAAAGATGTTTTCTCAAGATAAACCTTAGAATTATGCACATCCTCCCTACAGTCATGCAAGGAGGGTCTTATGATTGTTTTCAGGCCAGATGTATCCATTTTAAAGATTCCTTTTTTTTTTGTAACTTAAGAAGAAAAGTTTAGAAATGTATGTAATCTACTAATCAGATTTTGTACCCTCACCCAATTTTGTAACTATCACCTAAATGTCAGCCAGTCACTGAATCTTTACTGAAGTTCCTTGTATTTTATTATAAAAACTATCTGAACAGTCTGCTCCTTGGGTAACTTGACTCAAAATCCTTTGGACCTTGTGATTCCAAATTTGCAAATTGCCTTGCTTCTCATTAAAAGCTCTTAACTTTTAATTTCAACCAGGCTGTACCATTTTTTTCTCTACAAAATTTATTTGCGTCAGAAGTGGAATCTGAAGGAGAGCTGCTAGAGCCACCCCCAGGAAGCTAGGGAACTTGGGCCCTGGTGCCAGCAGGAGCCTCTTGAGTTACCACTTTCCTGAACCTCTTCAGGAGTTGCCTCTGTTAAGCCCCTCTCAGATCTGAACTCCTCTGTCTTTGTGTGGAGTTCTCTGAGCTTTATTGAAGATAACTTTCTCTTTCATATCTGTCTGGATTTGTTTTCTCTTTAATTTGTCCTGGAATCAGTGCACTATTTTCTCTAGATGGAAGTTATTCTACACATCAAAACTTTGGCAGCTACAGAGGTAATTCTACTTTCAAAGAGTTCCAGGTCACTATAAGCCACAAAATTCAGGCACAGGGTGACCAATAAAAGCCATTAGGGTGGTTGTCAGCACTCATTGCAAGCATTAAAGACCCCTGTGACAGGATAAGGTGGTCTTAAGACAGGCCAGAGCACTAGGCTGCCTCCCACGTACCAGCAAACTCTCTCACAATGAAGGTACACTTTGATCTGAGCAAAACACTGTCCAAATCCCACTGTGTTCCCCTCTAGGCCTTTGTGACTCAGAAAACCTAAAGTAGTGCTCCACAAAGACTTTTGCCTCCAAGGCAATCAAGAGTAGTGCTCTGCGTTTATTTTCAGTGCATGCTTGGCTTTTCTTTCTTCAATGGGTAATTTTAAATCTAAAAACAGGGAGTTCCCCTAGGGAACCCTTGCCCAACATATGAATAATCATTACAACCTTGCTACTTGCTGTTTTTTAAACACCTGGCATAATCTTACCAAAGTTAGTTTAGAACACATATGGCCACCTTGAGGATCTTTTGATTTGTCTAAATTAACCTTTTTGTGCAGCAAATTGGAACAGAACGTTCTTGAATTAAGTAAACTCAATGGGATGCATATTTTAATTGGTATCATAAAGCTACCAAAAGAAATCAAGAGCCTAAAACTGCCTCTCTACAGATATAGTCTCTAAAGTAACTAAACAGAATAATGAATTATTGTGTCAAAGTCCCACAACAACCTCTAATACTTTGATGCCATCAGGTCCACCAAAGACCCCAACTTCTCCTTCACTCCTTTCTTACTCCTCTTTTAACATGTTATCTGAACTTCACTTCTATCCTGATAACAAGAAGGAAACAGAAAAACCTTCACACAAGAAACCTCTTAGAGTAAACATCCAGAGGAACCCAGTGAATCCCCATTTGTGACCTTTTCTTCCTGGTCTAAAATAGAGCTTTGTGAAGTTGTAAAATAATTTTTCAATCTTCAAAAAGACCCCAAAAATTCACTAGGAAATTTGGAATATTGAGACTTAAGAGCCTGGATTTTATGTTTTGTATCAATTGATACATATGCTAGTTGGGCCAGGAGAAGACCAATTACGAATGGAAAAGGCAAATTGGAAAAACCCTGAATAATTTCTAACAGATGATACTACAATAATTGAAGCAACACTGCTACAGCAAACTAGAATAGTTGCCAGATTAGTTTTAGATGCTATACCAAAAGCCTTCCTTCAAAAAATTGATTAGGTATGAGTACAAAGTTGCAAACAAGAAAAAGATGAATCTGTATATAATATAGCTAGCATTTTTGCTGAACATTCAGGATTAAACTCCATGGAGGAAGGGGCTGGGATCACTTTCAATTACATATTTTTAAGTGGTTAACATCCAGAATTATCTGAAAAAGTTAAATACCAAAGATTGGCTTGTGAAACTGCACCCTTCCTGGAATTGACAGATACACCCCCATAAACAAGCCCAAATTCAGGAACAAAAGAAACAGTCCGAGGAAAACAAATTAATGACTTTGCAACTGCAACAGCTGCAACACACTGATGAGAGAAACGCTTTTAAGCCGGGACCTTCTAGGGTCACGACACACACCACCAATATTTGCAACTATTGCAAAAATCCTAGTCATTGGAAAAAGGATTGTTTCAAACTAAAAAACAAAGAAGGGGCTTCCCCATATGCAAAGCCTCAATCTAAACCTGAATTAAGGGCTCCGGGGAACACACAGAGGATTTCCTTATGACAGCTTTAAACCGTCAAGGAGAACTACAATGAATGTTAGTGGAGGATCTTGGCAAAGTTATACTTCACACAGGAACAACTTTATCTGCTATTAACCCCACTTGATAACAAAAGCCTTTGGCCTGTTGTACAGAAACCTCGAAAGTAGTGGAGGTTAATAACCAAATACAGACTTTGTCTCAATCTCAGCCAGTACCTGTTCTTCTTGGCTGTACTGAGGATCTATACTCTTTCTCATTAGCCCAGGCACCCCTGTAAATTTGTTCAGATTTTTTTTTATTGTACTTCAGATGAAAGATTACAGAACAAACTAGTTTCTCATTACACAGTTAGTACACATATTGTTTTATGACATTGGTTAACAACCCCAAAACATGTTAACACTCTCCCCTCTCGACCTTGGGTTCCCTATTATCTGCCTTCCTGTTCTCTCCTGCATTCTAGTCCATGCCCATAGGCTGTTGTGCCCCGTAAGTCTCATTTTGTTTTCTGGGCCTGTCTAATTTTTGGCTGAAGGATGAACCTCAGGAGGGACTTTATTATTGAGCTAAAATGGTGTCTGGGGGCCCTACTCTCGGGGTTTCTCCAGTCTCTGTCAGACCAGTTTGTGAGTGGGAGTTTTGTTATACATTTTTCTCCAGCTCTGTCCAGGACTCTCTATTGTGATCTCTGTCAGAGCAGTCAGTGGTGGTAGCCAGGCACCATCTAGTTGTACTGGACTCAGTCTGGTGGAGGCCAAGGTAATTGTGGTCCATTAGTCCTCTGGATTAATCTTTCCCTTGTGCCTTTAGTTTTCTTCATTCTCCCTTCCTCCCAAAGGAGAGAGACCAGTGGAGTATCTTATATAGCCACTCACAGGCTTTTAAGACCACAGACACTACACACCAAAGTAGAATACAGAACATTTTCTTTATAAACTATGTTAAGCCAACTGAGATAGATGTTCCCAGAGACCATAGTCCCCACAGCCCTCAGCCCAGCAATTCCAGCCCTCAGGGAGTTTGGATGTGCCTATGGAGATTCCATGACCTTGCCTTGGATAAGTTGTGCTGGCTTCCCCAGTATTGTGTACTGTCTTACCCTTACCAAAGTTACCACTTATCTATTGTCTATTTAGTGTTTTACCATCCACACCCCTTCCCTCCCACATAACCATCAAAGATTGTTTCTTTTTGTGTGTAAAACTTTTCTTGACTTTTTATACTAGTGGTCTCATACAATATTGTCCTTTTGTGATTGACTTATTTCACTCAGCATAATGCCCTCCAGATTCATCCATGTTGTGAGATGCTTCGGAGATTCATCATCATTCTTTATCATTGCGTACTCCATTGTAGGTATGTACCATAGTTTGTTTATCCATTCATGTATTGATAGGCGTCTAGGGTATTTCCATCTTTTTGCTATTGTGAACAGTCCTGCAATGAACGTGGATCTGCACATGTCTATTATTATGATGACTCTTATTTTTCTAGGATATATTCCTAAGAGTGGGATTGCTAGATCATATGGTATTTCTATCTCTGGCTTTCTAAGAAAGTGCCATATCATTTTCCAAAATGGTTGCATCATTTTGCATTCCCACCAGCAGTGCGTAAGAGTTCCAATCTCCCCATAGCCTCTCCAACATTTGTTATCTTCTGTTTTTTTGATTCATGCCAGTAATGCCAGGGTGAGATGGTATCTTGTTGTTTTGATTTGCATTTCTCTAATGGCTATGATCGCGAACATTTCTTTATGTCTTTGTTAGCCACTTGAATGTCTTCTTTGGTGAAGTGTCTGTTCATTTCCTTTGCCTATTTTGTAATTGGATTATTGGTCTTTTTTTTTTTTTTGGAGCAGTGTTGGATTTTTTTGTAGATTTTAGAGATTAGGTGTCTGTTGGATTTGAAATAGCCAAAAAAGTTCTCTTTTTACTCTTTTGGTGAAATCTTTTATGAGCATAAGTGTTTAATTTTCAGAAGATCTCAGTCATATAGCTTATCTTCTGGAGTTTGTGTGTTGTTAGTTATGGTTTGTATCCTGTTAATGGCGTGTGTTATGGCTTGTAGTGTTGATCCTATTTTTTCTTCTGTGGTCTTTATCTTTATGGTTTTTGGCTTTATATTTAGGTCTTTGAACCATTTTGAATTAGTTTTTGTTTATGGTGTGAAGCATGCATGGGTCCTGTTTCATTTTTTTGCAGATGGACATCCAGTTTTACCAGCGGCATTTGTTAAAAGACTGTCTTTTCCCCGTTTGATGAACTTTGGGCCCTTTTCAAAGATCAGGTGACAGTAGGTGGATGGATTTACATCTGGGTTCTCAATTCTGTTCCTTTGCTCAATGTACAGGCTGTTTGACTACTGTAGCTGTATAGTAGGTTCTGAGTTTAGGTAGTGCAAGTCCTCCTACTTTATTCTTCTTCAATAGTCCTTTACTCATCCAGGACTTCTTCCCTTTCCTTATAAAGTTAAGGATTAGTTTTTCCATCTTATTAAGGAATGCTGTTGGTATTTGGATTGGAATTGCATTGCAGTCGTATGTTACTTTGAGTAGAATTAACATTTTCACAACATTGAGTCTACCTATCCATGAGCAGGGCATGTTTTTCCATTTATGTAGATCTCTTTTAGTTTCTTGCAGTAGTGTTTGGCAGTTTTCTTTACATAGGTCTTTTACACCCCTAGTTAGATTTATTCCTAGGTATTTTATTTTTTTAAGGGCTATTATAAGTGGTATCGTTTTCCTGATTTCTTTTCATGGTTCTCTTTAATAATGAATAGTAATCCAACTGATATTTATGTGTTTATCTTGTATCCTGCTACTCTGCTGAATCTTTCTATTAGTTTTAGTAGTTTTCTCATGTAGTCTTTTGGGTTTTCTATATATATTATCATACCATCCACAAGTACAGACAGTTTAACTTCTTCATTACCAATTTGGATGCCCTTTATTTCTTTTTCTTGCCTTATTGCTCTAGCTAGGACTTCTAGCACAATTTTAAATAAGAGTGGTGATAAAGGGCATCCTTGTTCTTGTTCTCAAGGGAAAGATTTTCGGCCTCTCTCCATCAAGAATGATGTTGGCTGTTGGTTTTGCATAGATGTCTTTTATTATGTTGAGATATTTCCCTTCTATACCTATTTTATTGAGAGTTTTTATCAGGAATGGGTGTTGGACTTTGCTGAATTTCTTTTCTGCATCAATTGAGATGATCATGTGATTCTTTCCTTTTATTTATGTGGTGGATTGCATTGATTGATTTTCTAATGTGGAACAATCTGTGCATACCTGGTATGAATTCTGCTTCGTCATTGTGTATTATTTTTGGTATGATGCTGAATTCTATTGGCTAGAATTTTGTTGAGAATTTTGGATCTATACTCATGAGAGATATTGGTCTGTAATTTTCTTTTTTTGTGGTGTCTTTGCCTGGTTTCAGCATCAGGGTTATGCTGGCTTCATAAAATGAACTCAGAAGTACCGTTTCCTTTTCTATGTTCTGAAATAGTTTGTGTTGTACTGGTGTAAGCACTTCTCTGAATGTTTTTGTGGAATTCTCCAGTAAAGTCATCTAGGCCAGGGCTTTTTTGTTGTTGTTGTTGGGAGTTTTATTATTATTATTATCTTTTTAATCACTTCTCTTGTTATAGGTCTGTTCAGATTTTCAACATCATTTTGTGTTAGTTTGGGTAGGTAGTGTGTTTCTAGAAATTTGTCCATTTCCTTTAGGTTTTCGAATTTGTTGGAGTATGGTTTTTGATAATACTCTGTTATGATCCTGTTTATTTCAGTTGGGTCTGCTTTAATGTCCCCCATTTCGTTTCTTATTTGGATTATTTGCATCCTCTCCTGTTTTTCTTTTCTCAATTTGGCCAGTGGTTTGTCGATTTTGTTGATCCTTTCAAAGAACCAACTTTTGGTTTTGTTGATTCTTTCTATTGTTTTTCTAGTCTCTATTTCATTTATTTCTGCTCTAATCTTTATTATTTCCTTTCTTCTGTTGGCTGTGGGCTTCTTTTGCTGTTTCCTTTCTATTTGTTTGAGTTGTGTAGCTGTTTTGGTTTTGTCCCTTCATTTTTGATGTGTGCATCTATTGCTGTAAATTGACGTCTGCGCCCTTACTTTGCTGTGTCCCAAAGGTTTTGATACGATGTGTTTTCATTCTTGTTGATTCTGGGAATTTTTTAATTTAATCTCTGATTTCTTCTCTTGCCCAGTGGTTTTTAAGCAGGTTGTTATTCAGTTTCCATCATTGCTCTTCCTGTTGCTAATTTCTACCTTGATGGTGTTATGATCAGAGAATATACTTTGTATTATTTCATTGTTTTGGATTTTGTTGAAGGTTGCTCTGTGGCCTAAGATGTGGTCTATTCTGGAGAGCATTCCATGTGCATTGGAAAAGAATGTGTACTTTGCAGCTGTTAGGTGGAGTGTTCTATATTTGTCTACGAGGTCAAGTTGGCTGATAGTGCACTTTAGCTCTTCTGTATCTTTGTTGAATTTCTTTCTAAATGTCCTGTCCCTTACCGAGAGTGGTGTGTTGAAGTCTTTAAACTATTACTGTGGAACTGTCAATTTCTGTTTTCAGTGCTGTTAGAGTTTGTTTTGTGTATTTTGGAGCCCTGTCATTGAGTGTGTAGATGTTTATTATTGTTACATATTCATGAGGGATCATCCCTTTATTCATTATATAGTGCCCTTCTTTGTCTTTTATGGTGGATTTTTTTTAAAAGTCCATTTTGTCTGAGATTAGTATTGCCACTCCTGCTCTTTTTTGGTAGTTGTTTGCTTGATATATATTTTTTTCTGTCCTTTGGTTTTTAAACAAATTTACATCTTTGTTTCTAGGGTGTGTCTCTTGTAGACAGCACATTGATAGACCCTGTTTGTTTATCCATTCTGTCACTGTCTGTGTCTTTATGCGTGCGTTTAGGCCATTTACATTCAGTGTAATTATTGATAAGTGTGAGTTTAGTGCAGTCATTTTGTAGTGCTTTTTTTGTGGTGCTGACATTTTCTTTGTTCCTCACTCTCCTGTGCTGAATTCGTTTTGTTTTGTGGATTTTTTTTTTTTATTATTTCTTTTGTCCTTACTGAGACTTTATGTTTTCATTCTTTATTTTAATGAGTGGGTTTGTTAACTTTATTTCTGGTTACCTTGAAATTTACCCTTGTCTTCCTAGGTTTGAACCAGTTTATTATTACTTGGTATCGCCTTTTTTTTTTTTTTTTAATCACCTTGCCTTTCTCTCCCCTAGAAAGTTCTAAACCTATACTGTTTATTCCCTCTTTTATTGTTCTTACGTTATTACCATTTACAGATTAACCTCTCTGGCTCCCTGTTGTAATTCTTTTGGTTTTCTATAGTCCTTAAGAGTTCATTTCCTTGGTCGGTATCTGGTTGGTATGATCTTGCATCCTAGATTCAGGCTGTGGTCTGATGTTATTTGTTCTCAAACTGAGGGACCCTCTTTAATAACTCTTGTAAGTTATGTTTTTCTGGAAATGTCCTAACTTCATCATCATATTTGATTGAGAGTTGGCAATTTTTTTTCTTTCAAGGTTTTGTATATTTCATCCCTTTGCCTTCTTGCCCGTATGCTGAATAATCAGAGCTTAGTTTTATTGTTTCCCCTCTGTATGTGACTTTTTGTTTTTCTTGAGTTGCTCTCGGGATTTTTTCTTTGTCTTTGGTTTTAGAGAGTGTGATTATGATATGCCCCTGATTTTCTTTTTGGATCTATACTATGTGGGGTTTGTTGAGCTTCTTGGATGGTCAGCTTTTCACCTTTCATATTAGGAAAGTTTTCTGTCAGCAATTCTTTAATGATCCTGTCTGTGTTTTCTATTTTCTCCCCCTGTTCTGGAACTTTGATCACTCCCAATTTTTGCTTTTGATTATATCCCACATAATTCTCGGGGTTCCTTCATTTTCCTTCCTTCTTTTTTCTGACTTTTTCTCAAAGTTGTGTACAAGTGTTTGTCTTCAGTTTTGCTGATCTTGTCTTCCATAGTTTCATAACGTCTCCTCACCCCTTCTAGGACAGTGTCCATTTCTGAAATCTTGGTGTTTATCTTTTGGATTCCTAATTGTTTTTGTATGATTTCCAGTTGTGAATTTATTTTAGCATTTTGTTCTTGTATCATTTTCCCGAATTCTTCCATTTTTTTGTTTGTATTTTCTGTGAATTTGTCTGCCATTTCCATGAATCTATTTTTTTTCCCCATTTTTGTCAGCTTTTTCTTTCAACTCTTGCATAGCTCTGAATATTAGAGATTTGAATTCTCCATCAGGTAGTTCTAGTGCCTTTTCCTCTACTGGAATGTAATCTGGTGTTTTGTTTTGGATGCCTACTGAAACCATTCTGTCCTTTTTTATTTATGTTTTGATATTGTCTGTTGTCTTCAGGGTGTTCAGTAGTTATTTTCTTCTTTTATTGGCTGTAGATTTGTTTGTTTCATCCAGTTTTTTTTTTTTTTTAATTTGGTTTGTCTGAGCAGGTGGGATGTGTGTTCTTTGTTGTTTCCTGTTCTGTGGGCATGATATTTTCACCTCCTTGTCCAATAATCAGGGCCAGTTGCTCAGCTGTGGTGCATCAGGACAGTTCCAGCTGAAGTGGAGGGCTTAAGATGGGTTGTTTGTGGCACATACTAGGGCCAATGGGGAGGGCCAGGAATCAGTGCAGGGCAGGTTCCAGCAGGACATGTCTGTGCTGCTCAGGGCTGTGATGTGCAGTGCACATTGCAGGTAGGCAAGAAAGAGGGGGTGGTTGTAATTTGTGGACCTAAGATGGGTATTGGGAAGCAGAGAGAGAAGAGAGGGAAACAGGAGCCAAAAACAGACAAAAAAAGAACGCTGAGGAAGCTTGCCTTTGGAGTGAAGAGACTAAAAATAGAGAAATGGAGGGAAAAATGGAAAAAAAGAGAATAAATAAATACAAATTAGAAAAAAAAGAAAACAAAAGCCTCCAGAGATCCCACTGGTGGGTCTGTGAATACCGGAGAAGAGGCCTCCAGTTGGCACAGTGCAGCCTGGCTAGAAGGGGCAGAGATGTCACACAGTCCCACGTATTCAGGAGACAGGAAAAGTAGATACATACAGAGAGATGAGAAACTGAGAAATGAAGAAAGACAAAAAAAAAAAAATGAAATGCCCCCTTGATCCCACTGATGCAGCTGTGTGGACTGGGAAAGTGGCTCCCAAGCTGCTCAGTACAACCCACGTAGAAGGGGCTTCCAAGCTATGAAAAGAAATAGAAAACAAACAAAAAAAGCCCCCAGAGATCCCACCAACATGGCCACGTGGACCAGGGAAGCAGTTCTCCAGCCGAGTGGTGCTTCATAGCCTTTCAAGAAGAAGCAAAGTTGGCATGCGGAGCCAAGTGTTTGAAAGAAAGGAGGGGGAGGTGGTGAGAGGCAAGGTAGAAACAAAAAGATGAGGAAAAAAAAAACAACATTAGCAACAAACAAATGGCAGTGAGGGGGTCTGCCAGTGTTGGCAGGACAAATCCAAGTGTCACACAGCAAAAGCCAGTGCCTCCTGGCCGAGAGACTGCAGCTGGCAGGAAGCACCAGAGGCCAAATGGGAGGAAAAAGATTGGGGGATAGGAAAGCATATACCCCTGGTTACCAAGTGGATTGTATCCTTCTGGAAGCTCTGTGAAGCTGCTTTCCCATACTCCCTGTTTGCCGATCCCCAGTGTGGGTGGGGTAAATCCAATCAGCATGAACCCTGGACTTCCCAGACCGCAGAGCAACCACAGCCAGCTAGGAAGCAGTGGAGGCTGAGCAGAAGGGAGAAGGATAGGGGGTGGGAAAGCACATATCGCTGGTTAGTGGGAGTTTTGTCTCCTGCTGGAAGCTCTATGAAGCTGCTTTCACATACTCGTTATCTGCTGATCTCTGACAGGAGACTAAGATGGTGAATCTGTGCTACATTAGCTCACTGGGGACCTCCGCACACATCTGTCCTCACTCTCTGTATTCTGACAGTTTCTTATTCCATTCGGTGCTTTGATGAATTCTTTATCTCTTTGTTTGATGCTTAGGGTTCCAGAACTAATGTCTCTCTGTTTTACTTAATTTTTCAGGTCTTTGCTGTGGAGGGTTGGTGTGGTGCTTCTGTCTATAGCACCATGATGGCTCTGCCTCCCACAAGAGATATTTTTTCTAAATGGAAATATCAGGTTAGATTTAATGGAAAGTGAGAAATTACATTAGATTTACCTGAATCCCCTATGCAATTAGGAACAGACATAGGAAGCATGGACACTGCTTGTTACGTGCAAGCTCTCACCCTGCCACCTTCTGAGGAGTTTCTTTCCTCAGTCCCCAAAACCTTATGGGCTGCCACATTTACAGATGTTGGGTGAGTTCTGTCTGTTGAGCCTATTAAAATTTAAACTGATTTATCTAAAAAATTGCCAAAGATCTCCCAATACACTTTGAAATAAGAAGCTAAGGAAGGATTAGCACCAATAATTCAATACTTTCTTTCCAAGAGAGTCCCTTGCACTAGCCATTGCAAGGTGCCTCTCTTCCCTAAGTTAGGAAGCCAAACAATAGATGCTAGAGATGTGTTCAAGATTTGCAGGCAATTAATTGAATAATGGTCCCTAATCCTTATTTGTTGCTCTCTAACATTCTACCTATGAGTTAGAATTGACTCAACAGCAACGGGTTTTGGAACGTCCCACTGGAAGCCACTTACTTTATAGTTACAGATCTTTACAGTGCATTTTTTAGTATCCCTGTGCACTCTGACAGTCGATATTAGTTTGCTTTCACATGGGAAAAATCAACAATGTGCTTGAACTGTGTTGCCTCAGCATTTTACTGAGTCTCCCACTTATTTTTCTCAGGTTTTGCACTCTGATTTGCAATCTTTACAATTTAAAAATAATTCGACATTATTACAATATGTGCATGACTTAGTGTGTTCCTCCTCCCAGGAGGCTTGCTTAAAAGATAGCTTCTTTTTACATAAGCATTTAGTGTCTGGTGGTCATAAAGTATCCAAAGATAAAATACAACTAGCCCAACCTATGGTTAAATATGTCATTAATATCAGCCTAGGGAATTTCTATTGATCCTAAGAGAAAGGATGCTATTCCAGCTTATCCAACTCCAAACACAAAGAAACAACTCCGAGGATTCTTGGGGTAACGTGGTTATTGCTGGACTTGGCTCCTAAATTTCTCTTTGTTAGCCCAACCATTATACAAGTATTTAAAGTCATCAGAACCAGTCTCTTTCCAACTTACCTCTGAGGACTGCCAAGCTATAGAAAATTTAAAGGAAACTTTAACATCAACTCCAGCTTTAACTTCCTAATTACCAATTAGATTTTTCTTTTTGCTGATGAACTAAATAAAAATGCATTGAGGTTACTTTCAAAAACATGGTGGACAACACTTGCCTGTAGGATACTACAGTCTTTAGCTTGACCCAGTGGCCAGGGGTTACCCTCCTTGCCTTTGAGCTGTAGCCACCACTGCAGTACTTTCAGAATCTACTGATAATATAGCACTTGGAAATTTTTTTAGATTTTTTTTTTTACCACATGCTGTGACTGCTTTACTTAATTTGACCTTTAGCCAACACTTGTCTACAAGTAAACTTACTTCGTATGAAATCATTCTTTTGGCAGCAGCCAGTGTAAGACTTCATACAGTAACTCATTTAAATCCAGCCACACTCTTTCCTATTAGTAAAGATGACGAGTTCTCTGCTCATAATTGTTTGAGCCTGATGGAACAGTTAATGATACCTAGGAATGACTTAAAAGAAATTCCCCTCAACAATCCTGATTTAGTCCTGTTTGTAAATGTGTCTTAAAGATCTCATTCTGATGGCTATTACCAAGAAGGGTATGCAGTTACCACCTCCACTAAAGTTCTAGGAAGTGAGCCAATTTAATTATTCCTCTGTAACTTAAAAAAAATACAATTTTAGAAACATACGTAATCTCCTACCAATCAGACTTTCCACGCTTACCCAATTTTGTAGCTATTACCTAATTGTTTACCAATCATTGCATTTTTACTGAAGCTCCTCGTGTTATAAAAACTCTCTGAACAGAATCCTCTGGACTTCATGATTCCCAGTTTGTAAATTGCCTTGCCTCTCAATAAAAAGCTCTTTTAATTTCAACCAGTCTACCATTTTTGCTCTATGATAGGATGAATTGAACTTTAAAAAAATTCATCAGCAAAAATTCATCCATCTACCAGGTTCAAAAAGCCCAGAGCTTAATAATTAGAGGAACCCTAGCAAACAAGCATGGAATCTTTCTCTTTAAATTTATGATTTAAAGAATTTGGGTCTGAAGCCATGTTCTTTGCCCTATTTTATTGAGTCTTCTCATAATCACGTTCAATACTTAAATACGCTTTTCTCTCTTCCTCAAAAACCCTGAGACTCAAAGACATAAGGACCTGGAAAGAGCTTCCAGAAGAAATCTGAGTCCCCTCTCCACTAGGAGATTTCATCTATATAAACGTGTTCGGAGAGAAAAAAAAAAAGACAGCTGTCACCCATGTTGGAAAGGATATCTTCAAATGCTGCTAATCAACCATTTGGCAATTAAAGTAAAATAAAACTCATCTGGATTCATGCTTTCCATGTGAAACCAGCACCAATGGAAGACTGGACTGTGGTTCCCAAGAAGGACACTGGTTTTTCAAGAGTAATGAATACTGGTACCAAGCTAAACTGAAAGGAGGTAGTCTAGGAAGCTTACTGAGGCTTCTCATAGACAGCCTTACTGACTTATTCATGGGAGTGATTACTTCAATTATGTTAAGAATCACATTTTAATTTTTTTTTTAAAGCAGATTATTTGTTATAGTTTGGAATTGTTTAAAAATTATAAGACTGCTTATAACTAGAAAACATTATAAATTGTTCATATTTAAGACAACAGTTGGGTATTGAAACTATGACTGTACTGAAAGGGATAGAAAAGAGAAACAACTGATTTATAGACAAACAGAAATCTGTTATTCAGATAGAAACTGCAGAAAATAGGTCTAATGTCACTTTATTAACCTCGGTATGGAAACTGTTTGGAATCCAATACAGATAGATAAAGGTGGATGGATGGTATTCATGGAGATTTAATTGATTATTAAAATAGTGTAATTATTAACTGCAACAAATGGCCCATGGGATGTTCAATCTGTACTTTTAAACCAAAACCAAAAACCAAATCTGTTGCCATTGAGTTGATTCTGACTTATAATGACCCTATAGGACAGAGTAGAACCACCCCATAGGGTTTCCAAAGAGTGGCTGGTGGTTGAACTGCTGACCTTTGGGTTAGTAGCCAAGCTCTTAACTACTGTGCCACCAGGGCTCCACCCTTAAACCATTGCCTCATAATAAGACTGATACTAGATGATGGCATGAGTAGACACCCATCTATTTCATACCCATCATATTTCCCATCTAAGAAATACTTATATGGCAAGATAAAACAATTACTAAAAGGCTTGCATTATCAAGTAAATATTTTACTTATGTGGTAGACCAAAACTCAGGAGAAATTCATTAGGTCTTGCAAAAAAAACTCTTAGCTAAAAGTTTAAATTAACAGCTCCAGAGTTGTTACTCCTTAGGTTTGGGTTGTATAAAATTGCAATTAACTACAAAATAATACAGGCAGTTATTTGAAAGCCCAAGCAATAAGGATGTCACAACAAGTAGTAAAATTAATGTGTGACTAAAGAAAAAAAAAAGTAGTGCACTGTGTTGTAGGGGAAAAAAATCACAAATTTCAGTAAAGCAAAAAGAAAGTTTTATTCAGCATACATTCAAAAAGGCAAAACTTGAGAAGCAGACAATCATGTTGCCAGAGCCATGTTTGCCCAAGTCCAGTGAAATATTACAGAATAAGCAAGAATGGGAAAACGGACAAGCATGCTGCCAAAGCCATGTGTGCCTGAGTCCAAGTAAGTTACAGGGTCATCAGTATATATTAACACTACAAAATGGGCAAAACCATTGAAAGCTTCATCTTTTCACATATGAGCTAGAAACTGTGATCCTACATTTTGAATTGTCCCTCTCAACTATCATTGGTACAGGTTTCAGTAACTACAGTCAGGAGAGTCTTCATTGGTCCAACAAATTTCTATTCACTAAATGTTAACAGAAAAAGTTAAGAGTGGAAAGTCTTTTGTGTCCTGGCTTATGGTTCCCTAAAAGATATTTTCCAAGATTATCCTATCTATTGTCTGTATACCTCAGGGCCCAGTTGATGTGTCCTTGTGAGTCCTTGTAGGCCCAGTTCCAGCTGGGTCACGTTCTCTATGCTCAAGGACAGGGAATAATGGCTCCAATATTATTTCTTAAATCAATGGATAGTCAAGAATCCGGTTTAAGCATTCACCATTGGTATTATATATTTAAAGGTTGTTCTCCCAAGGCAAAAATCATAATGAATTTTTTAATTCATCCTATTGTACTTTTGGTAATTGCTTTGTTTTGCATTTTACTATGGATTTGCTGGATATTCAGATGGCTGAAACTTGCTCAAAGAAAAGTAGAATCAGCAATGGAGATAATTAGGAAGTTGTAATGTTACTATTTTATAGCAACACATGGGGAAGATTATAAGGACAAGTACAAATGGAAAATAAATGGGTAAATAAATGGAACATAGGGGAAAGAGCTCCCCTCCTCCATTGCTTTCTCTAGATTTTACTTTAGATAACAGGTAATTGTAAATTCTTTGTCTTTCTATAAACTAGGTAAATGTAACTTTAGGTCATTCTCCTCTACCTTCCTGTTTTTTCTGGAAGGAGAATAGCATGAACTCAGGTGGCCCAGCCCTATCTCCAGGCCATAAGGATTAGAAAATTAAAAATCATCTTAAAATATGAATATACTGATTGTACACCCTTATCTAAATAATGGTTAAGATTTCTTTCTGTTTTTGCAACTTCTGGAGCCCTAGTGGCACAGTGGTTAAGAGCTTGGCTCCTAGCCAAAAGTTTGGCAGTTTAAATCCACCAGCTGCTCCTTGGAAAACCTACGGGGCAGTTCTACTCTGCCTATAAGGTTGCTATGAGTCAGAATTGAATTGATGGCTTTTTTTTTTTTTTTTTGCTGTTTCCTTAGCAGATTGCCAGTGATGCATCACATTCTGGTAATGCTTATTCAGTAACAAAACTTTTCTTTCTCTTCTGTGTTTTTTGTAGAGAAGATATCTGGGTTGGGAGTAGATTTCGTTACTAATAACTTTTCCCCAACAGTTGATTGACTAATTCATTTATTTATCCTGTTATTAATTTAATCAATGTGTATTGAATGCCTCCTAGATGATAGACACTGCCCTGGTACTGGGGATACAGCTTAGTCTATTAGGGGACACAGAGACAGACATTAAACATTTTGATCCTTCACAAGCAAACATTAAAGGCTGTATGTAACACGGCATTAGATAGCCAGAATGTAATACAGAATGAGACCCTTTGTCCATTGACTCCTTCTCATCCTTCAGTTTCAATATTAACTCCTCAGAAAGACCCTCTGGGACCATCATGTATAAAGTAGGTCCCCTCCCTTTTATTTTCCCTTTATAGCATTTGTTGATATGTTTTGCTTACTTTCTTGTTGTTGCTTCTATAATTTCTTTTTTTATTTGTTGACTTTGTGTACTGATATTATAAAACAAACATTTTACAGCTCTACTTCTCTTCCTAAGCAAGGATAGAGAGTAAGGTGACTGTAGCTCCCTGGAAAGTACTCTGAAATATTGGTTTCCAGTATGTGGGGGCTATAGTTTATGCAAGTCATAAGATGTAAGTACTGATATATATATATATTAAATTTTCCTTTTTGAGTATAGAACTACCCTAGTTACTGGGCTTTCCATCATCTCTCCCATATTATTCCATGCTTTGATCATATTAGGTTATCTTTTTTAATTTCCATAAGCAGCCTTGATTAGTGAGAACAAGAAATGTCAGGTGCTGGAAAATCAACCCCCAAATCTCAGTGATTTAGCATGATTAAGCTTTATTTATCCCTTACTTCACTGTACGTAGTAAGTTAGCTAGTTCTCTTTGGAGATGTCTCAGGAACCCAGGCTCCTTCCATGTTATGACATCGTCATCTTAAAAACAAGGCCTCCTTGTTAAGTGCAGAAGGAAAAGATTGGACAAGCACACAGGCTTTTTATGGTAGGCTTCAAAGACATAGACATTACTTTCACGCACAATCCATTAGCCAGATCCAGTCAAGTGGCCATAAGCTAACTTCAAGGAAAGCTCAGGCATGCAGTTTTCCTCTGTGCTCATAAGAACAAAAAAGGAATGAAGAGCACATAGCCTAAATGACAAGTCTGCAGCTCCTAAACATTTCAGATTGTCATTAACAAAAAAAACATTTCCGTGAAGTCAGTTCTGACTGATAGCAACCCTACAAACCAAAAACCCAAACCCATTGCCCTCAAGTCGATTCCGACTCACAGCGACCCTACAGACAGAATGACTGCTCCACAGTATTTCCATGAGCTCCTGGTGGATTCAAACCACCAACCTTTTGGTTAACAGCCCAACTCTAGGGTTAAACTGCCGCATAGGGTTTCTAAGGAGCAGCTGGCGGGCTCAAACTGCTAACCTTTTGGTTAGCAGCTGAGCTTTTAAACACTGCACCACCAGGACTCGGATTGTCATTAGGGCCCTTGAAACCCAGTTAGTAGCAGGCAGGAGTTGTGGTGGTGGTGTTTTGGTAGGTAAATGTAGCAGTCAGTACACATAAGGACATTTGATAAATAAGACCTGTCAATCCCTGTCTGTCCCTCCTGTCCATCCTACCTGCCATTCCTCACAGTACCCTCTAAAGAGTTCCCTTGGAATGAATTTGGAGCCGTTTGATCTGGTACATGGAGAGCAAAGATTTTCCCGGGTTTCTAAAATTTCTAGATTTCTACTTACTTCATGAAGAAACTAGGTAGTGGGGGGGAAGAAAAAAAAAATCCAGAATACCAAATATGCCCAGCATTTAAGTTGTTAATAGAAAAAAAAAAAAAGAAATGCCTCTTTGTTGAGATACTGACTTGCACAATTTTGAGTCACTCTTATTCAGCTGCATATTGAAATGAACTTGTAATCTACTGTGTAGACTTTTTGACTCTTGGTAAGAGTCTAGCGAGCTGATGAACTGACACCGTAAGAAAGGAAAAATGAAAATTAAATCAGAAATAAAAAAATTAACAACAACTGAGGCCATTTCAAAAATAAATTTCCATTTTATTACTTCCTTTCAAAGACTCAAATGATGGCTATTGTTGTGAATGGAAGAAGTGATTTTCTTTCTAAAGGTTTTCATTCAGTGAAATGACAAAGGTATCTGAAATTACAGATCTGAACTCACAGAGAATCAATGCTTTTCCTACTGGCAACCTAGCAGCTTTTGTAATTGATGTGACAGTTTCATTTCCCTACTGCCATATGCAATCGACATGTTACTCCATCTCTCAAACAAATCTAAAAGAAAAAAAAAAAAGATTCTTAATTTTACTGTTTTAGTAGATATTAACATTCTCCAAACAAGATATGGTAGCAGTGACAGACTATAGATTCAAGGCTTTGATAATATCCTGCTTTGGACAATATAAAACAAAGAAGTTGCAAGCATGACTTCATCAATATGTCTACTAATTGACTTGATAGGACAACTGAACATTTAAAATCATTCTCTAAGGGTGCTTACAAAAGGATAGAGTCTCCTTAGCACAGGGTCAGATGGGCAAGAATGTAGGTAGACATGATGTGCTCTTACCTTGACCACCACTGTCCCAGAATTATTTTTCCTGCTTACAGAATAAAGTAGCAAACTTGTAACAAAGCAATAAATCATTCCTTCTAACCTCATCCTTTTGTCACCCTTTCCCACATACCTTGAAATTAAGTCTCACTGAATTCATTGTTTCTAGAATGCACAATTATCTTTCACACTTGTAGGTCTTTTTGCACAAGTTATTATCTCCACCTGGAATGTTACTGCTTCAGTAATAATTAGTTGGGTTATGTTGCAGTAACAACCCTCCACATATCTGTGTCTTAAAACAATAAGTATTTATTTCTCACTTATGCAATGTGGGTTGGTAAAGTTCTTATCACCATAGTCACTCTGGGACCCAGGCTAGTGGAAGCTTGATCTCAACATATGCTTCCATGATCACTGTAGAGGGAACAGTGGATCATGGCATATTGTAAACTGGCTCTTAAATCTTTTGGGTGGCAGTGACAATCACCCATTCTACTCACATGTTACTAGCCAAAGAAAAGTCCATGGCTAAGCCTAACTTTAAAGGGGATGGGAAGTACAATCTACCATAGAAGGAAGAGAGCCAGGCATTTGTGGTAAATTAGTTAGTCCAGTGTTTCAGCCTGATGAAATTTGCTTAAGAATAATTCTAACATATTAATATGACAATAGGAAAAAACATTTAGCAGAAAAGATGATGAAAATAAATTACAGATATTACTGGGAAACGTAACAGCTTTTGATAGAAAAGAATACATCCTATGACAGAAAGGAGGGAGAATTTCAGGGGAAGAAGCATGGACCTCCTGAATTAAGAGGTAATTTGGTGTGAAAAGAGAGGATCTATGGACAAAAGTATGATACTCTGGGCACTTCTTAAGTGATCATATTGACAAAGTTTTTTTTTCCTGGCTCCCTAGGACAATTCAAAAGATGCAATGCTCCCACTTAAAGCTCTGTGATGAATGAGGGCAATTTCTCAGCAGTCTGTATGCATGAGTTCATTTTAATAATCAGTGTTTCATCTAATGGAGCCAAGCAGGTAACCTTGGGGTTATGGATAAAAACATTCACTGCCAACATGCAATTTTGCTAAAGCAAACTCGGTCTCCTAGAGTGTCTACAAAGCGTTGGGTCATTTCAGCGTGAACAAGTGGCCCTAGGAGCTTTTAGATATGCACATCACTCACTATGACTCTGAATAAAACCTACATCTAATGTTTTGCACCCCCTCAAAATGTCCTTCTAATTCTGTCCTCCTGGCTCAGCTGTGGTCTGCTAATTTAACCAAATTTATTCTACCTCTGGCTCATTCTGGCCCACATGTGTTCAAAAAGAATCCATCATAGAACTATTATCTGTGAAACTGGAGGGATGAAACAACTTTGAGCCTCATTGAATTTATCTCATTTACCTTTGATATATATTGCAACAAGAGGATATTGAAAACAGATTTATTTTCTATTATCCAGCTAATGAAAAGTCACCTATGATAAGAAACTGCTGCTCCCAAAATTTATTCTGACTAAAGGGTTATCGTAAAGTTACTCAAGGCCAAGTGTCAGTGATTTTTAATAATGTTGTGAACACATTTACACTGGGGTTTATTTCCACTGATTGTGTCAAGGATTAGGTTTGAGTTTTTAAAAGAACCTAATAATGACCATGTCTTTTTTTTTTTTTTTTTAAGAGAGCATATATAAATCACCACTGACAGCTTAGTCCTCTTACCACCAGGTACTCAAGAGGATAATTTTGGATTTCCCTTTAATTTTCTGCTCTAATTCAGTTTAACTAACAATTATTTAGCCCCTATACTGTATCACTTGTACTAGGTGCTGGGGAGATATGACTCCTGTTTTTGGAGAATTTCCAGCAGAGGAAACAGTTATGGAAAAAGATGTTTTAAAAAATTATAGGAAATTATAATACCAAAATAGGAGACATGAGAAGCATTCAGTAAAGATTGTTGACTGAATAGATTAGATGTGTGTTCAGGGTTCTAAAGGAGCACAATAGAAAGGTACTTTCCTGCACCTTGGACTTTATGAAGGAAACTGCCAGAGATGAAGAGTAGAAAGCCAAGAAGAAGCAAAGTGGGAAGCTCAAAGGCAGTGCTCATTGAGTTATGAAATTTCTGTGGGCTTACTAGAACCCTTTTGATATTATTAGAGTTTAAAGCACTAGGCAGTAAGTAGTGGGATATAAGGCTAAAGAGTTACATGGGGTGAAACCATGGAAAAATTGATTTACTAACAAGATATGAATTTATTCTATAGGAAATGGGTGACCTTGGAAAGATTTAAAGTTTGGGAAAGACACTCTTATTATTTAGATATTCCACTCAAAGATTAAAAATATTTAGAAAAGAGTTGTTGAGAATGGTGACAGGAATCTCTTATGAAGTAAATAAAATTTAGATATGAGAAGATAAACATGTGACAAGTCCTATTCATCAGGCATTTTAAGACCTGGGAAAATCATGTTCCCTTTTTACCTGTGCAGAAGTGCTTATCTCTCGCTAAACTTGGGGATTCACTGGGCTATGTGAGAAACCAGGGTATTCTCATTAACACAGCAGGGGCTGGAGCTGAGGATATCTGCAATGGCCTCGGAGCTCATCACAGTACTAGGGTCATTCCAGCATAACTGCTCCTTCTTGGGTGATTTCAAGGCCAAAACTTGCTCATACAAGAAGTGACTTAAGCATCTGAATTCTGAGAAGAGAAGGGCTTATGACATAGATATAGGAACCCGTGCCATAAGTGGGTTATGTTTATCACCCTCATCGATGGGTTTTCATTTTCACTTCCAAAGTATCATATCAAAAAAAAAAAAAAAAATCATAGAATAGGAGGAGTAAAAATGATTAAACAATTACTTGAGTGCCAGTTGGTCACATTACATAAATAGAAGCACTCAGCTTAACTCCTATAGAACTCATCATTGGTAGTACTGCTAACGTAGGTCTAAAAACATATATTTTCCCTTTGAAAATGCTGTTATTAAACCCAAGATGAAAACAATATTTGGAGTAAAAAAATTCACACTATAAGTTACCAGAGCTCATCTTCTTAAAATGGAGCGTATTAATACAGGGAAGCAATATACCCACATATTTCAATTGTTCAAGGCTTCCACACAGTGGAGGAAAAAAAGAAAAAAAATCATTTTTATTTTAGAAATCAGTTCAACGAAAATTTACCAAGTGCCTATTAAAGCACAGTGCTAGTGATGTAAAAAAAAATAAAGTGTGTGTATGAATCCTACCATCCTGTTGAGGAGAAAGACAGGAAATCAAATTGTCATAATAAAGTATAGCAAGTTCTATAAGTATTATAAAAGGAAAACAAAAAAATAAGGTAAAGGAAAAGGAATGCCCTGTATTTGTTATCAGATAATAATGAAGGGCTCCATCAATCATATCACTACATCTCTTTAAATCTCAGAAATGTACCTTCCAGGAATTGGTAGGGAGGCACATAGTAGCTACAGAAATTTGTTGTTTGCTGCTGTTGAGTTGGCGCCTGACTCATGGTGATCCCACGTGTTACAGAGTAGAACTCCTCCATAGGGTTCTTGCCCGTGATCTTTACAGAAGCCTTACAGAAGAAAGGTTCACCAGGCCTTTCTTTCACAGGGCCCTTGGGTAGGTTTGAACTGCCAACCATCAGGTTAGCAGCCAATTGTCAACTGCTTGCACCACCCAGGCTCCTCAACTACAGAAAATAGTGCCTTTGAATAGATAAATCGTATTTCTCTGAAGTTATCACCCAGACTTTCACAGTGTCTGAGGGTGAGAATCTAAGCAGTTTTTACCTCAAGATTCAGACAGATTTGCAATTTGGGGGGCTGTGGCCTGATGAGGTTTAAATCTATCAGAGGTTTAAGGAAAGAGAGGTACCAAGAGGGGCAAGCTTGATCTAGGACTGTGCTTCCCATCCAAAGGAGAAGTGCTTTCAAGTGGAATGTTCTCTGAGCTATCTTGGACATTGATAGATGGAGTAACAATGGCAGGAATTCAACTGTTAGAATAAAAGTGTAGATGAAATTTTACACTGCAGTGTTTTTAAAATGGTCCCTTTGGGAACACTAATACAGGGCAAAATATAATTTACCATTTTACCATTTATGGCAAGCTCTGTTCCTTTACAAAATGGTTGGCCATGCTGTGAGAGATTCCAAGTGATCCACCCATTTAAGGAACACATTTCCCAGAACTCCTGAACTTGAAAGCTAATTACAGATTGAGCAATCAGAGTGATAAGGACTGTTAAATAAATGCCACTTAAGGTTATAGTCAATTGGAACTCATCTCCTGGACACAATTTTACATTGCTTCAACAGGAAATTAAGTACCGCATAGGAAAGAGATCTGATAGTTTCCTTTTCCTTTGAATCTTTAAGAAAATTCAAAATATTTCATCTGGGAATATCAAGTATAATAAATAAATCCTTTTGAAGACCTCGATTTGGACTTCTAATATTTGTTAGTGGAAGAAATGAGTATTATTCCAGGCATAGCGTGTTTGGACTGTGGTTTGTTAATTTCTGGGGTATAAGTGTTATTAGAATTAGATATTTAAAAGATGGTTTTCACCACTCATTGATACAGTACTTAAACTATGAAGTAGAATTTTGAAGATCAGAAAAATGAAGGAACCCTAAAAGATTATCTGGTTTCTTTCCAAATGGAGATCAACAATCTCTGACTCTGGTAGAGGCACTGTGAAGGAATAAGAAGCACATGGGTCTTTTAAAAGAACTGAATTTGAGCCCTGCTTCTTCCATTTTGTGAATGTGAGCAAAAGGTATTAATCTTCTCTGAACCAAGTTCCCCTTGCCTGTAAAATCAAGATAATAGTGTCTTTCTCAGAGAAGATATTTAAATAGCAAGTGAAACAAACTGTGAGAAAGTATTTTTTGGAATCTAAAGTTCCATGAAATTCATATATTCAGTCAATGTTTATGCAGTATTCTCTCAATGCCAGGAATCGTATCAGATACCATAGGCCAGCAGGCACTCTCCATCATATGGGATATATAGGTGAATGTTGACTATGTAAGTTGTTATCTTTCAAAGTTTGCTGTTGTTGTTAGCTGTGGTCCAGTATGGTCCTTAACTCATGGTGACACCCATGATATCAGAGAAATAAAATGTTTGCATTTTAGGGACAGTTGCCATTTTAGGCTGTTTCCTTTGCTTTTGACCTTTTGTTTCCCTTTGGAAAGTATTATAAATGTCCAATTGTCCTCTGAAGTGGTTCAATGACCCACTGTAGCATCTTCCACGGTAGGTTATCTAACCTACCCTAGGCTCATATAGTCTACACTTTTCCTTGGCAATTCACTCCACTATTCAGCAGTTGTGTAATAGTCTTCTGTAATAGTCTGATTCCATTTTTTGATGTTTGACTGCTCACAGCTTTTAAGCCTCACTTCTTCCATTTCCCCCTCTGCCCCATACATGGGAAAACTGTTAAGAAATCCTGGTGCATCCGCCTTTGGTACCAGTGGGAGAGTCAAACCATGTAAGCCCCTGCCTTGGCATGGGAACCCTCAACCCAGCACCATCCCTTAACTATCACAGAAACCCCAAGCCAGTCTCTTTTCTCTGCTCACTCAAGCCATGTTTGGACATGTTTAGGAGGCCTGCCCTGCTGTCACCGGAAAACCTCTTGTGAGTAATAAACCTTTTCGTATCTTCATGGTGTGTATATGGCATCATCACTGCCCATGTTCAAACCAAAATTTGGGTGGGAATCTAGATATTTATGCAAGACGGCTATAACACCTTCTCTGTATCAAAACTTTTCTTTACCATTTGCAAAATATGTATATGCAAACCTTTGCAAATTCTGTTCTTGTTCTTGAACTTTATTAAAAATATCCTAGGGAAGAATATTTCTGCTCTCTGTTCCCCAAACAGGACCTAGGTTCCACAAAACTAAACAAGTATCTGCCCTTGTGTTGTGTTTGATGAAATCATTTTATCTTACCTTGTTTATTAAGAGGCTTTCTGGTGTAATGGCACTAGGTGTTGTGCATAGGCAAACTTTCCCTGCATTTCTCTCAAAAACATTGTTAGGTTGCAGGATCTTTATCTTTTCCTCACTTTGCTTGCCATTGCCCCTATTCTTGTATTTAGTTATCTATAGTTTCTGCATAATCAGCCCCAAAATTAGTGGCTTAAAACAACCAGCATTTTATTTGCTCATGATTCCGTGAGTTAGGAATTTGGAGAGAATGGCAGGATCAGCTCATTTCTGTACCACATGGCATCAGCTGGTGCATCTCAAATGGCTGGGGGCTGGCTGGATCTGTTCCACTAGGGTCATGGCCTAGGGCCTCTGTTCTGGCTATTGCCTGAGCTTCTTATTTCTCTGTTACGTGAACTCTCTACCTGGTCTCCTTTATCTCTCTCATTACAGAGCCATCTCAAGGTAGTTGTACTTCTTACGTAACAGCTGGTCTCCCCAAAGTGCAAAAGTGCTAAATGCAAACTCAAAAGTTTCCAGACCTCCCTAAGGCTTGGACCAGAACTGGCACAGTGTCTTTTCTGCTGCATTTTATTGGTTAAACCAGATTTCAGGACAGTCCAGATTTAAAGCAGGGTGTGGATAGCGGGAGGCTGGTTCATTGTGTGGTCATTAAAGAACTTGTCTACCACACCTTCCAAAGCAATACCTACTTCCAAAGCTACTACCACCCCTACACAAATTTGCCTGAGTCCTGGAAAATTGAATGTATTTTGGCCACAATATCTGTGAGTAGCACAATTTCATGGTAATAGAGAAGATACTATAAAGGAGTCCCTGGGTGGTGCAGATGGTTAACATAGTTGGCTGCTAACCAAAAGGTTGGCCATTTGAACCCACCCAGATATGCCTTGGAAGAAAGGGTTGGCAATCTACTTCCAAAAAAATCAGCCATTGAAAAACCTATGGAGTACAGTTCTACTTTGGCACACATGGAGTAGCCATGAGTTTGAATCAACTTAATGGCAACTGGAAAAATGCACTGTAAAGTACAATAAATAAGATAAAGTGTGCTAGAAAAAAGTGCTAGAGGACATGACAAAATTGACTAATAATCATAGAGAACAGGAGAGCAGAGCTCAAACTACCTTTCCCTTAATAAGCCTCTAAAGTTAAACAACCTTAAGTCCTTTCTCGAGGTCTAGCTCGAGGACTCACCTCTATCATATTATGATATCTTAAGCTCACTGCATTTTTTTTGAGTTTGTTATGAGAATTAATAGCTACCATTAAGTTTCATATGATTTTTAAATTTATCTTTTAAAAGTTTCTAAATCCAGCACAACTAGATGGTGCCCAGCTATCACCACTAACTGCTCTGACAGGGATCACAGTAGAGGGTCCCAGACAAAGCTGGAGAAAAATGTAAAACAAAATTCTAACTCCCAAAAAAAGACCAGACTTGCTGGTCTGACAGAGACTGGAGAAACCCATACAGTGTGGCCTCTGGACACCGTTTTAACTCAGTAGTGAAATCACTCCTGAAGTTCGCACTTCAGCCAAAGATTAGATAGGCCCATAAAACAAAATGAGACTAAATGGGCACACCAGCCCAGGGGCAAGGACTAGAAGGCAGGAGGGGACAGGAAAGCTGGCAATGGGGAACCCAAGATCAAAAAGGGGAGGGTACTGATACATCATGGGGTTGGCAACCAATGTCACAAAACAATACACATATTAGTTATTTAATGAAAAACTAATTTGCTCTGTAAACCTTCATCTGAAGCACAATAAAAAAAGTTTCTAAGTTGTGGCTGTTAAAAAATGCATATAGAAAAAGAGAAAGAGACAGCAAGCAAAGGGGACACTCATATGTGAGCAGAGATCATAAAATAGGAGGAGACAAAGTGATCAAGTAAAAATGAAATGAATTGTCAAGTGTCCATTTAGATAACCAGCAGGATAGTGTTATTTACTGTTCCATCCCATTACTGACATTTTCTCTCACACCACAGGTTGCCGTGACCCCTCATTTTGTAGCATTTCACGATCGGAATTTTGCCACATGACATTTCACTAACCACTTTTCATTGCACATCTCTTAACCCTTGACATTTGAACATGAATGATATATGTGAGTCTGTAATCAGAAACCCGTACCTGAGAAGTAAGCAATGATTTTCGAGTCAATGAAGAGGTTGGAGAATTCCTCTCTATATTTTAATAAGACACTTTCCATTTCTAAGATAAAAGATTTCTTTTTAAAGTTCTTTGGATGCAAGTCAAAATTACGTTTTTTCCCTCTATTACAATTTCCTTAGAATATATCATAATCTTAGTAACTGCTGTAAAGCTGCTCAAAAGATGTATGTTTTCTTCAAGGACTATTATTTTTTTACTTATTATTTTTTAACTGTTCTTTGCTTGCCAGAATTTTTATTTGTAACTTCCTTTATATTTTTCGATTGTAAAAAAGCTGTGTTACAATTAAATATAGGTTTTAATCTCTTTGTTGAATTTCTATGCGGCATTTAGAAATCCAATTTCATGTCCTTCATAAAATAGTTAACAATGCTTGCTAACCAACAATATTAGGGATCAGTGAACTATGGCCCATGAGCCAAATCAGGCCCACTATCTATTTGTATAAATAAAGTTTTATTGGAACACAAGAACCCAAAACCAAACCCATTGTCACTGAGTCGATTCCAACTCACAGCGATCCTATAGGACAAAGTAGTGCCCCATAGGGTTTCCAAGGAGTGGCTGGCAGATATGAACTGCTGACCTTTTGGATGGCAGCCAAGCTCTTAACCACCAAGGGCTTCTTCTGAAACAGAGCCATGTGCATTTCTTTACATGTTGTCAATGGCTACTTTTGCAATACAATGGCCATTCTGAATAGTGCGCAGATACTCTATGCCCTGCAAAGTGTAAAATATGTACAATCTGACCCTTTACAGAAAAAGTTTGCCAACCTCAGGAGGGCATTGTAAGGTTTAAATAGACAGTGTTTGAAATATTTTGACTAACTGCTGGTACTCATATATTTCAAAATGAGACTGAATGTACATAATCTTCTTAACACCTAGAACTATTACCTATTCTTCTCTGCCTCCCTCATTGTGTATTTTATTTTCCTTTCTTTTCCTCTGTACAATATCATTGATTCTTCTCTTTATTTGCTCTTCTTTTAGGCCAATATTTCTCAGAGCATGATTTCTAGACCACCTCATCATCACCAGGATGCTTGTGAAAAAAAAAACAGGCCGTGTATCCCATATCAATAAGCTGATGAATTTTTTTTAAACATTTTATTGTGTTTTCCATGAAGATTTACGCAGCACTTTGATTCCCATTTAACATTTTCTACACAAGTAGTTCAGTGACATTGGTTATATTCTTGACAATGTGTGAACATTCTCATTGTTTCCATTCTGCTTGTTCTGTTTTCATTAATCTAGTTTCCCAGCCCCCTTACATTCTCATCTTTGTTTTAAAGTAATTGTTGACCATTTAGTCTTACGCAGGTGATTTTTTTTTAAAGGAGAACAGTTGGTGAATCTTAAGCTCTCAAAATGCCTTTCTTTTCCCTTATTGGCAAAGCATTTCCATTCCACTATACTTCCCACTAGGTTTTTACCAACTTCAAATTCCTTTCATATTTCATGATTCACAATCAGAATCAGTTAACGGTTTTCTATGCCACTGGAAACTAGGAGGATCAGCTCCCTTAAAAGCAGACGCTATTGATTCAATGAGATTGTTCCAATAAGAAAATAACTGCCATTGTTTCTATAAGTGGTCTATCTCCTTGATACTTGGTACCTGTATTAGTTAACTGTTTCTGCAGAACATATTATTCTCAAAATTTGTATCTTAAAACAACAGACATTATTGTCTCAGGAAACAAGGCATGCTTAGCTGACTCAGGCTCTCTCACAGGCTGCAGTCAAGGTGGTAGCCAGACCAGCAGTCATCACAAGGCTCAAATGGGGAAGAATCCACTTCCAAGTTCACTCATATGGCAATTAGCAACACGCAGATCCTAAGTGGCAGCTCACAACATGGCATCTGGCTTTCTTTAAAAGAGGCAAGTAAGAAAGGGGAGCCCAGCTGCCGTATTGCAAGCTGCCTGATAGAAAAGGCTACAGGTAATGCTGTTGTAGTTGTTGTTAGGTGCTGTCGAGTTGGTACCGACTCATAGCGACCCTATGTACAACAGAACAAAACACTACCTGGTCCTGCACCATCCTCACAATCGTTGCTATGTTTGAGCCCGTGTTGCAGCCACTGTGTCAATTCATCTCATTGAGGGTCTTCCTCTTTTTTGCTGACCCTCTATCTTACCAAGCATGATGTTCTTCTCCAGGGACTGGTCCCTCCTGATAGTATGTTTGAGGTATGTGAGACGAAATCTCACCATCCTCACTTCTAAGGAGCACTCTGGCTGTACTTCTTCCAAGACAGACTTGTTTGTTCTTCTGGCAGTGCATATTCTTCACCAACACCGTAATTCAAAGGCATCAATTCTTCTTTTGTCTTCCTCATTCACTGTCCAGCTTTTGCATGCATATGAGGCGACTGAAAACTCCATGGCCTGGGTCAGGCACGCCTTAGTCCTCAAAATGACATCTTTGCTTTTCAACACTTTAAAGAGGTCTTTTGCAGCAGATTTGTGCCCAGTGCAATATGTCATTTGGTTTCTTGACTGCTGCTTCCAGAGGCATTGATTGTGGATCCAAGTAAAATAAAATTCTTGACAACTTCAATAATTTCTCCATTTATCATGATGTTGCTTATCTGTCCAGTCGTGAGGACTTTTTCTTTATGTTTAGCTGTTAGTAAGTGCTTCAAGTCATCTTCACTTTCAGCAAGCAAGGTTGTGTCATCTGCATATTGCAGGTTTTTTATGAGTTTTCCTCCAATCCTGATGCCACATTCTTCTTCACATAGTCCAGCTTCTTGGATTATTTGCTCAGCATACAGACTGAATAAGTATGGTGAAACTATACAACCCTGATGCATACATCCCCTGATTTTAAACCACAGAATATGCCCTTGCTCTGTTCAATAGACTGCCTCTTTGTCTATGTACAGTTTCCACATGAGCACAATTAAGGGTTCTGGAATTTCCATTCTTCGAAATATTATCCATAATTTGTTGTGATCCACGCAGTCAAATGCCTTTGCATAATCAATAAAACACAGGTAAGGATCTTTCTGCTATTCTCTACTTTTAGCAAAGATCCATCTGACATCAGTAATGACATCCCTCTTTCCACGTCCTTTTCTGAATATAGCTTGAATTTCTGGCAGTTCCCTGTGGATGTACCCCATAACCGTTTTTTAATTATCTTCAGCACAATTTTACTTGTGTGTGATATTAATGATATTGTTCAATAATTTCTGCATTCTGTTGGATCACCTTTCTTTGGAATGGCACAAGTACGGATCTCGTCCAGCTGGTTGGCCAGGTAGCTGTCTTTCAAATTTCTTGGCATAAATGAATGAGTACCTCCAGAGCTGCATCCATTTGTTGAAACATCTCAATTGGTATTCCTTCAATTCCTGGAGCCTTGTTTTTCACCAGTGCTTTCAGTGCAGCTTGGACTTCTTCCTTCAGTATCATCAGCTCTTGATCATATGCTGCCTCCTGAAATGGTTAGATGTTGACTAATTCTTTTGGTACAGTGACTTCTTCCATTTTCATTTGATGCTTCTTGTGTCATTCAGTATTTTGCCGATAGAATCCTTCAAAATTGCAACTCAAGGCTTGAATTTTTTCTTCAGTTCTTTCAGCTTGAGAAATGCTGAGTATGTTCTTCCCTTTTGATTTTCTGACTCCAAATCTTTGCACATTTCATTATAATACTCTTCTCAAGCCACCCTTTGAAATCATCATTTCTTCCATTTGCTTTAGCTACTCTGTGTTCAAGAGCAAGTTTCAAAGTCTCTTCTGAAATTCATTTTTGTCTTTTCTTTCTGTCTTGTCTTTTTAATGACCTTTTTCTTTCTTCATGTACGTCCCTGTTTTCATTCCATAACTCATCTGGTCTTTGGTCATCAGTGTGCAATGCATCAAATCTGTTCTTGAGACAGTCTCCAAATTCAAGTGGGATGTTCTCAAGGTTATATTTTGTATCTTGTGGACTTGTTTTAATTTTCTTCGGCTTCGATTGAAAATTGCGTACGAGCAATTGATGGTCTGCTCTGCAATTGGCCCCTGGCCTTGTTCTAACTGATGATACTGACAATACTGCTTATTACTGTCATTGCTGTGAGCTATTTATTCTTAATTACAATGTAGCAAAATAATAATTATGTATCATTAAACATGTTTTTGATTTACTTAAGTTTGAAACTGTTTCTTTTTTATATAAAAATCACAAACTTTGCATATCAGACATTGAAAGTTTTCTGGGTTCCAAAATCTGATAACTAAGAATGAAATTCAAACTAACATTATATCCCAAATTTACAATTTTGCCTTTCTCATATGTGTGATATCCTAGGGGATCTAGAGTGGGAATGTGGTATCAGAAAGGAGCGTGTGAAATCTGGGCTTAGCTAGCCTCGCATGCATGAAATGACCTTAGTCTCTTGCGAAGCCTCCCTCCCAGCTCCCCTGTATTTCTGCAATTTTTGGAGGATGTCTCATGTATATTCGTAAGTAAGTATTATCATGGCTTTGCTGGATTCCATAGTCCTGGTAAGGGTCAGTTGGGTACTTGTCTCTGTTCCTGACATGCTGGACTAGGGTCATCTCCGCACTATGCCAGTACTCTACTTGGCATATGGTACTCTCTGCGATAGTTTTATCACACTTGTCAGGATAGAATTCCCCTGAAGTTTAGGCAGTTCAGCAGTCTGAGGTGAGAAGGGATGGGGACATCTCTCCCCACTTTGTGATGGAATATTAGAATTAGAATTTTTTGGAAAGAATTTTTTCATGTTTTACTTATAGCTCCCTTACTCTCCAAAGGACTCATAATAGGAGTACTGGGGAGCTGAACTAAAAGACAAATCTGAGTGATAGTGTTGAGGAAATATAATTTTAAGAGAAAGATCTGTCTCCAACCCAGAGCACCTCTCCACAAAGGTAGAAGAGAAATAAAACGATTTTATTATTGAATAAGCATTAAACCAGAATGTAAAATATATCACTGGAAATCTGCTAAAGAGACTGCAAAGACAGAAAGACATTTGATTCTTTCTTTATGTAGCCAAGAAGATGTAACTATCTTTTATATGCTTCGATTAAGAGGACTTGACAGCACCGTCTGTTGCACGTAAAAAACCAAACCAAACCCATTGCCGTTGAGTTGATTCAGACTCATAGTGAGCCTATAGGACTAAGTAGAACTGCCCCATAGGGTTTGCAAGAAGGGCTGATGGATTAGAACTGTTGACCTTTTGGTTGGCAGCCGAGTTCTTAACCACCGTACTACCAGGGCTCCATTTGTTGCACATAGTTCATTCTAAATTCACCTAGAACTTCGGTAGTCACCTGTGTTTGCTAATTGCCTTTATCCAAAGGAAAAATAAAGTTCTCATCTCTTTGTTATAGGAGCTAGCTTTGCAACTTGGTGCCAGCGGAAGCTCTTAACCTTCCACAGAAATTAGGAGACAGGGAGCCATCTTCCTTGAAGAGGACAATTCAAAGGGATGGCTCTGGGTCTTAAGGAAACATTCCTGATTTGTAAAACTGGCAGGGGGTGGATTTAGCTTTTTTAAAAAAAGAATTTATATACATTTCAAAAGGGGCAGAGAAAAAATTCACAATTGCAAATTTTCTAAAGTAAATGCTGTAAGAAAAAGGAGGGAGGAATTCCTTACTCTTTTTGCATCAAGGAATTTTGTTTTTTTTCTTTTTCAATTTGTATTTACCCTTAAAATAGACACCATGCTATATTCACAATCGCCTTGTCTCCCCTAATGATTACTCCTTTGCTGTAGGCCAACTTTTCCCAAGCAGATAAACATCTTTGACCATTGGGTTGTCATGTCCTTTCTCCAGATAAGCTCAGATATGCCTGAACCCTGGAGATGCAGAATCCTGAACTCTAGATGGATTACTGCTATACGCGAATAATCAATCTTTATACTATGCGGCGTGAAGTTGAACTTAAAACAGCTTGTAAAGCATTGACCCTACCTAAATTTATATGAAATAGTCCAAGGAATTATGGCCCTAGGCAAAGTATAAACTGGCTTTATTGTATTATAATCGGTAAAGTATACATAAGAATAAAGTGTATTTGGGATATAGTATTTGTTCATTTTCACACACTAGTATTATTTGTGATAATACATATATAGGACCACACCTGTTTTTTTTTTTTTTTGTACTTCTATCTCCACAAGCCCAGCATATAGTAGGACCTCAGGAGATAGTGGTTGACAAAATAAAATCAGAAAAAGTTGGCATCCCACTTCACGTACGCTTTCCAGTTTTAGGCATGTTTTCAGATGAGAATTTAAAAATGTTTAAATCAGAAAACCTGAGAAATACCTTTTCCCATCATCCTTGTCATTGACAGAGGATTTGGGATCTGTCCTATGGTGCACCTTGGTTCAGTAACCAAGGTAGTTCTTCATTATATCCACTGACAAAGGGACAATTATTTCTGGAAGCACTCTTACTGTTCAAAGCTCTGGAATAAGTACATTTAAATAACACACATTTATTCCTGAATGAAATCCAATTTGCCCTTCAAAATTAACCTTAAAAATATTCTTGATTAGGGCCAATCTACTAAACCAATAGCACTTGTGAGAAACTCTGATGGCAGACTAAAAAAATCTTGACAAAATTTACTTGAGAAAATGTAAGAGGCCAGTGTTGTGTTATTAGTCTTGAGTTTGCAGCCCTTTACCAAGCCATTTGCATGCATTGATGAGTCACTGATAAGGAGCGAGAAGAACTACTGAATAAATGCAAATCCCCTGTCTACGAAATATCAATACCTGGGCTCCACCTCAGGCTAATAAAAACATAATTGATTAGGGGTAGGGCCTGAAGAATGATAGTTTGTTTTTAAAAGTTCCCTTAGTAATTATCTTGTGGATCCAGGAATGGGAACTACTACTTTAGGTGACCCTAATGGAAGGAATTACTAGTGCTCACCCACGCCAGCTGTATTCTCATTTCTGGACACTTTCCATTCCCTTATATTATGTAAGGCCATGACATGAATTCTGGCCAATAGACTGTGAATGGCAGTAAGGGGATCACTTCTAAGTTCAGTTAATAAAATGATCCTGCTTGACTCTACAGCTTTCTCTTACTTTTTGATGGCAACTTTGGGAGCTACACTGAGTTAGAAGAGCTGTTAACACTGAAGCAGCCTGGACCCCTGAGTTACTACATGAAGGAAGACAGCCCTGGAGAGTCATCTGACTTGCACTGGACTTCATACGAGAAGAAAGAAACTTTTGTTATGCTAAACTACTAAGATTTCATTGTGTCCTTGCTGGTTTTTCTGTGTTGTTCCTGTAGTCTACAATCTCGTTATTCAAAGCGTGTCCACAGACTCAAAGCATTTGAATCATGTAGGGGCTTGATAGAAACACAGATTCTCAAGCCCCTTCCTAGAGCTATTGAATCTCAAAGAGATTTGTGTTAACATTAATGTTTGAAAAGCTCTGATCTAGCATATTCTTATTAATCCATTATCCTTTAGTGAAATATCCTGGATGTGAGAGCCTAGCCAAAGGCAAAAGCCAACCAGGAGAATGTCTGTTGCAGCCAGAGGCACTCATCCATCCATGCATACATCCATGTACCCATCCATGCATCCACGCATCCATCCATCTGTCCATCTGTCCGTCCGTCCATCCATCCATCCATCCATTCAGACACTAAGTGAAATAATATATTTTGCCTTTCTTTTTAACATTAATTCATCAAATATTTGTTGAGAACTTATAGTCAAAGGCACTGGAAATACAACAATACAATGAACAAGTTGGATAATATCCCTGAACACATAAAAGCTCTAACCTAGTTGAAAGATACAAACAAATAAGTAAGCAATAATGATATAACATGGGGAGTGTTAGGACGATCAAGGTAGAACATATTACGGATGCACATGAGACACGTTAGAGAAGGCTTTCTGGAAGAAGTGATATTTAAGCTGAGATCTGAAGGATGAATGTCTTAGTTATCTAGTGCAGCTATACCAACAATACCACAAGTGGGTGGTTTTTACAAAAAGAAATTTATTCTCTCACAGTCTAGGAGGCTAGAGGTCCAAATTCAGGGGGCCAGATCCAGGGGAAGGCTTTCTCTCTCTGTCAGCTCTGGTGGAAGGTCTTTGTCATCAACCTCTCTCATCTCTTTTATACCGCAAAAAACATTGATTTAAGACACAACTTAATCTTGTAGATTGAGTCCTGCCTCATTAACATCAGTGCCTCTAATCCTGACTCATCAACATCACAGAGGTAGGATTTACAATACACAGGAAAATTACATCAGATGACAAAATGTGAACAATGACACAATACTGGAAATCATAGCCTAGCTAAGTTGACACACATTTTTGGGAGACACAATTCAATCCATAACAGATGAGTAAGAGCTATTTAAATGAAGTTGTGGAAACGCTTTTCAGTAAGACTGTAACACATTGGGAAATGTGGAGGAGGAGGAAAAAAAAAAAGAACATGAATAGGTAAGCAGGGGCTGGATTCTTTGCTCAAGTATGCAAAGAAGACCAATAAAGTTTGGAAGAACTCTAGTTAGTTTAGTCCACTGAGAAAGGCCAGTGGGTTCTGCAAGAATCTAATAGATACTATCTTATGCTTCTGCTTAAATTTTTTTTTTAAATTTCACGTCAGGTAAAGAATATTTATAGCTTTCATTTGACACCACAACATTCTGACCTATTGTTTGTTGCTTTCGGACCTGGGTAAAATAGGAGGTGAACATACCTTTTTCTTGCAATCTTAAGGAGTGTTCCTTAAGACGTGTATTGAAATGGCATGTTAATATAGCATGTATTGAAATGGAGTTGAAAAAATGTCTTATTAACCAAAGTATTCATGACTAGCCCATTTTTAGGAGCCCTGGTGGCACAGTGGTTAAAAGCTCCACTCCTGCCCGAAAGGTCAACAGTTCCAATCCACCAGCTGCTCCTTGGAAATCCTATGGGGCAGTTCTACTCTGTCCTCTAGGGTCACTATGAGTTGGAATCAACTTGATGGCAACAGCTTTTTTTTAGCCCATTTGTAAGAATCAGAGGCAGTAAGCTTTGGAGCAATGACTTAAAAATCAACCAGATTTTCACCTGAGGAGGTGAATATTGCCATAGCCATTGACACAGGAGGACAAAGACTCAGAATATGACCTGGTTACCACAGGGATCAAAAGAGAGAGAATTGCAGGGAGTCTATTAGTGGTGGAACAAAGTGATGTCTGTATTTCAATCAATTCTTTTTTCTTAATTCACCTGTTTAAGGACTTTAAAAAGCAAAGTAGGCTTGTCCAGTGATCACAGAATCCTTTGTTGTTATGGGTCTTATTCCTTGCTTAACTATCTTCCAAGCAGACTTTGGGGATTAGGGCCCCTGGGTACATGGAAAAGAGAAGCAGTTTCATTTTATGGGCTATGAACTCTAAAATTTTGCATGAGAGCCTTCACTTAAATGTCGTCAGTATAATTGCATGTGTCTTGACAATAGATTTAGAAGTCAAAGCTCATTATTATAAAATTCAAGGGTCTTATTATTAAACTGAATATTTCCAGTATTATAGAGAAACAACTTTCACGAAAGCCTTCTACAACGAAGAGATTTTTATTGTGACATATCAGAAAACAAATTGGGAAATTAGCTGCAAGCACTCAGGTTATATAAACAGACCAAAATCCAAAGAAGCATAGTCTGTAAGTGCTTTTTATATAATTTTGACAAGTGCTGATTCATTATGAATAAATTACTTACAGGCTATGATTGGCTAAAGTAAAGACAAAGAACTAAGGTCATGATTGGGTGACCTTTTCTTATTTTTCTTTTCTAACAATTTGGTCTCTTGGCTCAGGGTTCACGTGTCTGTCATGATTGTTTTTTATTTGTTATGTGGGCTACCTATGATATTGAGTAGATCTTTAACTGGCTTCCTGGGGTAAATTTTTATTTCATTTTGGTATGCATGTCCGTTGTCCATTGTACTATTACAGCACTCTGTCCCACTTCTTGATGTAGTTTGAAGCTTTTCAGATTCTGACAAACAAGTTGGCCTTTTGTGGTTATGGCCTGCTGTGGTTAGGTTAACCCTTTATCACCAGTTATCAGGATTTAGAAGTTTGAAAGATATACTTGATGTTTTAGCCGCATCCTACTGATTTCGATATGTTGTATTTTCATTGTAATGCAGTTAAAAATATTTTCTAAAGTCCATTGTAAATATTCACAGGTTATTTAGAAATGTGGTGTTTAATTTCCAAATATTTATAGTTTTCCTAGGTATCACATTGTTATTGATTTCTAATTTAATTCCAATGTTGTCAGAGAACATACTCTATGATTTCAATCTTTCTAAATATATTGAGACTTTAACGTCCAGCATATGGTCCAGCTTGATTAACGTTCATGCATACTTGAAAAGAAAAGGTATTCTGCAGCTATCAGGTGTTAGGTCATGGTGGTTGTTAGTGTTGTCCAGATCATTTTTCTTTATATGAATCATATCTATTTTTAAATCTATTCTGAACATCTCTGTCTTTTAATTAGAATATTTAGTCCATTAATTTTAATGTAATTATTGGAATGTTGGAATCATTTTATTCATTTTTACTGTTTTTCCCTTCTGTTTTATTGCTATTGTTCCTGTTTCTCCTTTCTTATGCACTTTTAGATTAAACACTTTTTAGAATTCTACTTTATCTATTTCTTTTAGCAATACCTTCTTGCAATATTTTCAGTAGTTACTCAGATTACAATACATATCTTTAACTTCATAGTCTACAGTAATATTTTACCACATTAAATAAATTAAAAACCCTTACAACTGTATTGGTTTATTTAACCTTTCCGTCCCTCAACACCATTATTTATGACAGAATTTTCGTATGTATGTTTTGTTTTTTATGTTATAAAGCCCACTTGGCAACGTTTTTCTTTTTGCTCTAGTAATATGTGTTGTAAATAAACTGAGAGGAACACACCGAGTTCTATATTTAACTGATATTTACCATTCAAATGTTCTTTATTCTTTCCTGAAGATGTGATTATCTATCTGATATGCTATCCCTTTAGACAGAAACACTTATTCTATGATTTCCTGTGGTGGAGTTCTGCTTGTAGTGAATGCTCTTAATTTTCCTTTGTTTGGAGAAGCCTGTATTTCACCTTCATTCTAGAAGGATGTAGAATTCTGTGTGATTGTTTTTTTATTTTTTAGCAGTGCATTTTGCAGAGTAGAAGTTTTTATTTTAAGAAAATGCAACTTACTAATATTTTTTTCTCCTGCAGATCATGCTTTTGTTGTAATATCTAGAAGTTCATCCCCAAACTCAAGGTCACAAGTTTTCTTCTAGGAATTTTTATAGTGTTACATTTTACACTTAGGCCTATGATTCACTTTGAGTTTATTTTTGTGTAAAGTGTAAGTTCTGTGTCTCAGTTTTTTTTTTTTTTTTTTTTGGTACGTGGAAGTCCAAATGTTCTAGCCCCATTTATTGAAAGGAATGTCCTTTTTTCATTGCATTGCCTTTGTTCTTTTGTCAAGATTAGTCAATTACATTTATAGGGCTCTATTTGTCTATTCTGTTCCATTGCTCTACATGCCTATTCTTGATTACTAATACCATGCTGTCTTTACTACCATAGCTTTATAGTAAATCTTGAATTTGGGTAGTGCAAGTACTCCAACTTTGCACATCTTTTTCAACACTGTTATGGCTATTCTAGATCTTTTTCCTTTCCACATAAACTTCAGAATCAGTTTTTTGATATGCACAAAAAGGCTTTCTGGGTTTTGATTGGGATTGCATTAAATCTGGACATAAATTTGGGAAGCAATGACATCTTACCAATATTGAGCCTTCCAATACATGAGCAAGAAGTATTTCTCCATTTATTTAGATCTTCTTTGATTTCTTTCATTAATGTTTTGTAGTTTTCTGCCCACTGATCCCGGCCACACTTTGTTCAAGTTCATTTTGGGGGGTACGATTCTAAATGATAAATTTTAAAACTTTAAATTCCAAGTGTTCATTTATGGTATATAGGAAATCAATTAACTTTTGTAAATTAACCTTGCATCCTGTGTCCATGTGTATTCACTTATTGGTTTCAGAAGGTGTATTTTTAAAATTTATTTATTAACAATTCTTTGGGATTGTCTGCATAGAACATCATGTTATGCTAATAAAAAGATTTTTTTCTTCCTATTTAATTTGTATAATTTTTATTTATTTATTTGGCCATATATTACTAGCTAGGACTTCCAGTAGAATTTTAATCAGAGCGAGGAGAGAGGACATTATTGCCTTGTTTCTGATAGTAGGGGGAAAACATCCAGTTTCTCACTATTAAGCATGATGTTAGCTGTAGGTTTTGGTAGATGTCCTTTATCAAAGTTGAGGATGTTCTCTGTTATTACTAGCTTGCTGAAAGCTTTCATCATGAGCTGGCATTGAATTTTGTCAAGTGTTTTTTCTAAATCAATTGACGTGATCGTATGATCTTTCTTCTTTAGCCTATTGATGTATTGCTGTTTTCTATTTATTGCATATGTTCTGCTTCTTTTTCCCCACTTTTTCTCATCTTTCTGGTTTTGAGAACTTTATGCTTCCATTTTATATTCTCTTTACTATATTAATTATATTTCTTTTATAAAATATTTTAGTGATTACCCTAGGTTTTTCAATATGTTTTTTAACTAATCTAATTCTGTGTTTAAGTAACACTATTCTACTTCATGTTTAGTGCAGGTGACTCATAAAGAGTATTCCAGATTCCTCTTATTATTATTTATCTCATTTCCATACACTATAATCAACCAGTACATTGTCACTGTTAAACAAATAGTAATACTTTACATCAATGAAGAAAAAGAAAAAAAAATTTTTTTTGCCTTCATTTATTTCTTTCCTTTTGCTCTTGCTTTCCTTATGTAGATCCAAACTTCTGACCTATATTATTTTCCTATCCCTTGAAGAATGACTTTTAACATTTCTTGTAGGGTGTATCTGTTAGTAAAAAATTCTTTCCACCACACAGTAGTTGTGTGACTTTCAGCAAGTTATCAAACATCCAGGTCCAGTGCCGTCGAGTTGATTCTGACTGATAGCAACCCTATAGGACAGAGTAGAACTGCCCCATAGAGTTTCCAAGGAGCATCTGGCACATTCGAACTGCCGACCCTTTGGTTAGCAGCCGTAGCACTTAACCACCACACCACCAGGGTTTCCGTTATCAAACCTAGACATCATAAACTGCCTCCAGTTATTCATCTATAAAATGAGGACCAAGCCTAAACCAAACCCATTGCCATCTAGTTGATTCCAACTCATAGCAACCCTATTGGACAGAGCAGAACTGTCCCAGAGGGCTTCCAAGGAACACCTGGTGGATTCTAACTGCTGATCTTTTGGTTAGCAACCAAACACTTAACCACTATGCCACCAGGGTTTCCAAAATGAGGACTAAAATGAGGACAGTATAGTATTTTTCCTTATTAGAATATTTTAGTATTAAATGAAATAATCCATGTAAAATTCATAGCACATATTAAGTACTGAATAAATATTAATTATTTATATCAATTTCTATGAAAAATTAAATTAGTTGAGGTTTTTGGTGTTTTCAAGCATCTTCATAGTGTGATGGTTTCTAAACCAAGCACACAAAAAATGAGATGAAGTGTTTGAATGCAGACCTTGAGGCTAAATTCTAAATAAATCTCAATTTGCTACTGGCTCTCCATTCTCAAATCACAATAGCTAATCTCATTTTTAGGCTTTCTCCATGAGACAGTTTTTTTCTAATTGTTCCCAACTGGGAAGATCTAACCGCACTCTAATCATAGTAGGGTCTGGTCTATTGCTGTTATTGGGTCATAATTGTCCTTATGTAAATTCTTTTTTTTTAAATCAGATTAGGTCCCACTACTTTAGTGGATTTAAAGGTGGTTGAATTATAAATTTTGTCATTGAAAATGACCATGTAGAGGAAACAAATAAATCTCAAACTGGTCATACTAGAGGTATATATTTGAAGCACAGATTCCCGGAAGAAGCATTTTAATAAAGTTGACCAAGTGGAATCTTCCATGATCGTGAAATAACTGCTGCTGAAAGGAGAGGGCATGATTGTTTACTTGAATGATTAATATCCTTGTGTCTTTAAAAATGGGTTTCAGTAAGTAAATGAAAAAAAATATATATGTACAACTTTCCTCTTTCTGAAATTTGCTTTGTCTTTATATATGTATATATAACATTAATATATATGTACATTACTAATGCCAAAAAAGAGTTCAAGGCGTAGAGTTATTATAGAACCATTCTTCCAGAACAGATTGAACATGAGTTGTCAGTGAAGAACCCTCCTTAAAACAATGTCTAACTTTTGTTCTAATATGAAATATGACAATTCTATCCACAGACCAGCAAATTGTCTTCTTGTGGTTACAAAAGAAAAGCGAGAATTTATTTTTAAAATGGGAAAATGGAACCTAGTGCTCACTCCATCTGGGATTCTATGCTTTAACATTATCTTACATTCACTGTGTAACTGCTGAGAACTTGACGGAGCAGAAAAGATTTTGATATCCTATTATATTGGAAATCTGTAGTATTTGCGAGGTTGTCTAGTCTACAAATACAAAAGTATTTCAAATAAAAGAGCTATTTAGAGTCCTAAGTGGTAATGTGGTTTTCGGGCTCATTTCTTGGAGAAAACATTTAAGAATTGACACTAGAAGCCCAGTTGTGAATCAAGGAAAACATTCCTACTTAGCCCTACAACCAGTTTAGGTAAATGGAATTATTTACTGTACCTTCCCGTTCCTTAACACACATTGCTGGAAGTAGTTTACAGTGTTGTTCATATTTCCGAACTATTGTTAATAGTATAGGTCAGCTCAATGCTATTTTTATTGAATGATTTTCTGTCTCCTTTCTCTGCCTCTCTTTTTCCTTCATATCTAGTATTACATAAATATATATTAAAATAATGACCACCTGTGAAGATATAGTCACCCTAGGGTGAAGACTAAGGAGAAAGGGAGGATTGTGGTGTCATTTTGGTTAACCCAATATTTTCTGTCAATGGTAAGAAAAAGGGAGCAGTGATTTACATTAGGGTTCACCCTTTGCATTGTACAGTTCTATGGGCTTTGACAAACGCTTAATGTAATGTGGCTACCATTGCAATAATGTAAAGAATAGTTTCACTGCCCTAAAAATCCCCTATGCTCTGCCTCTTCATTCCTGCCCATGAACTCATTGTAACCACTAATATTTCTACTAGCTCTATACTTTAGGGTTTTCCAGAATGTTGTATAGCTGAAATCACAATATTTAGCTTTTTGGACTTGTTCATTTCACTTAGCAGTTTACATTTAAGGTTCTCCCATGTCTTTTTGTGGCTTGATAGATCATTTCTTTTTATTGTCAAATAAATATTCCATTGTGCGAATATACCACAATTTGTTTATACATTCACTTATTGAAGTACAATCTTGTTGCTTCCAATTTTTGACAAATGTGAATGAAGTTGCTATAAACATTTGTGCGCAGGTTTTTATATGGACATACATTTTTGTCTCATTTGGATAAATACCTAGGAATGTGATTGCTGGATTAAATAATAAGTCTACATTTGGCCTTGTAAGAAACTCAGCTCAGACACCAAGTCTTCGGAAAAGTCAATTATTCTTATTTGGGTATTCCCATTGTCCCCTGTATATACTCATATTTCTGCCTTTTTAAATCATCACTTAAATGCATCATCTTTTTTATATCCAACATTAGACTGTGAGCTCCATGTGAGCCAAGGTTTCCCCATTTACCTCTCTATTTGCAGTGCCCGACATGGCATATGGCCAAGGGTGTTCATTCAGTTAATGGGTTGAATTAATGAGTTACAAGACTCTGATCCAAAACAGAATTAGAAAAGAATTGCTCGTTCTGTGGACTTATGTGCACATAAATATGATACAAAAACTACAGATGTGTAATCACACTTGGGCTGGATGCTGGTGGAAGGATTTCTCCTTATCAGATAAGTTCTCTTTTGAAGAAATGGCATTTGATTGTTGAGTTGATTGATGCAGTTCTCTACGATTTGTCTTTGAGTGGAGGAAAGTCCTTAGATATACTGGATATTTCTAGGTTGCCTAGCAACCATTGATGTTGCCTATTTCTCTTAGTGGTTATGGCAGAGCATCTCCTCAGGCCAGACTGTCTCTGATCAGCATCGCCATGTCTAAATTTTTTAGACTCTAGATAAGATATAGATATAAATGAATGAACTGTATCAAAGTACCTTGAACTACAATGTTTCCAAAAAGGTTGTAACAGGCTAACCTGAAGACCTAAGATTTCTATAAGCAGAAATATTCTTGACTTTATTTTTATTACACCATATCCGAGGAAAGAAGACTTTGCTGCTTAATTAGTTTGTTAAAAAAACCTAAAAAGAAGACAAAATTCTTTGATAATTTTAATGGAATTCTTAGATTCATTCTTCTTAGAATCTAATCCAAGTGGTCTTTGGTTTTGACTAAATCAATCAAAATGAGATTGAAAACAGAACAATACCAGGAAATTATTACTTGATGATTTTATGAAACTTTTAAAAGTCATAAATATGAATCTTCTTTCATCCTCATAATATCTAACTTTGGAGATTTCTCATATCTGATAAAATTAGATAAATGCATCTTTTAGTCCAAAAGACTAATGGACCACATCCACCATGGTCTCCACCAGACTGAGTTCAGTACAGCTACATGGTGCCCAGCTACCACCACTGACTTCTTTAACAGGGATCACAATAGATGGTCCAGGACAGAGCTGGAGAAAAATGTAGAGCAAAATTCTAACTCACAAACAAGACTAGACTTACTGGCCTGACAGAGACTGGAGAAACCCCGAAAGTGTGTTGCCCTCGGACACCCTTTTAGCTCAGTAATGAAGTCACTCCTGAGGGTCACCCTTCAGCCAAAGATTAGACAGGCCCATAAAACAAAATGAGACTCAAGGGGGACACCAGCCCAGGGGCAAGGACTAGAAGGTAGGAGGGGATAGAAAATCTAGTAATAGGGAGCCCAAGGTTGAGAAGGGAGAGTGTTGACATGTTGTGGGGTTGTTAACCAATGTCATAGACAATATGGGCACTGTTTAATGAGAAACTAGTTTGTTCTGTACACCGTCATCTAAAGTACAATTTAAAAAAACAAGGTAAAAAAATTTGCATCTTTAGATAGCTAACACCTTCAGAGGAATGGATAATAACAAATAATATATCAGCACCACATTTATTTTACCAGTATATAAATGTGAAAGTTTCATTTATTCAGTTTTCACTCATTCATTTGCTAAACATTTAATAAACATACACTATATTTCAACTACTGCACCACATGCCAGGGATACAGTGACAGGAAGAAAAAATAGACGAGTTCATGCCCTTCCACAATCACAAGCCAATCATGGAAATTTTTTAATTTTTTTCTCTCTGCATGCCAAATTTCTCAGCTCCCAAGTTACTTTTCCTCTGTTCAAAACGCCAGCTTGTACTGCACTATTTTGAATCCTAATTCCAAATATCCAGGAGAGATAACTTATTAGACCAGCTCCAGTTATACAACCATTCTGGACCTGTGGCAGAGGGAAGTGATATTATAGTAAAATCATGGCTGCCGAGAACATACCCCATGTATGAATGGCCCAAACAGCATGTCTGACTTTGGTAAACATATTAAAAGATATATCCTACAAGCATGCAGATATGAAGGATATTTCTTTTATGAGTAAATACACCCCAAAGAATGTGTCTGAAAAAATAATTTCCTAGAAGTCAGAAGACCCAAGTTCCACTTCCAGCAATCCCTTGCTGTTCCATTATTCTGGGAAGATGATTTGAAGTATATAAATAACTCACTCTATTGACTCTACTCTGTCACACATTTGCCATTCCCTTTTTTTTATTGTACCATTAAAAAATATTTAAAAATGTTTAAGTCTTTCACATGTGATTAAATACTCCTTTGACTGCATATTCACCAATTCTAGGCTCTCTCCTCTGCTTCACAGCTAAACTTTAGTGTTTATTTCTTCTCCTCAACCCACTCCAATTTATCTTCTCTCTTAAAAAACTGCCCTGAACCTGTTCTTGCCAAGGACATAACTAGACACCTAGTAATAAATATTAAGAACTATTTTCTGTCCTTATATTTTACCTGTCAGGAGCATTCGGATTCCTCACTACTTCCTCCATAAAACAATGATTTTTTTTTTTTTTTTAATTTCTCTGACACCACATTCTCCTGGGTAAGCAAGAATGGTATTTTTGTGAAGAGGTACATTGAAGAGAAGTCCCGTGGCCCTTGGGAGGGGGAGGAGAGAGGAGAAGGGAGGAAGAGAAAGAGCCTAGCTGTGGACTTTGTATAATGTGTTAAGAATAAAATAGTGGAAGGACTCCCCAGTGTCAACACCCATGCTCCCTCAAGATCACACTACGAAATGGATAGGCATCCCTTGGTCACATGCACTTGGATCTTGGAACAATCCTGTATTTTTCAAACCCTTTTGCATAACATACTTAGCCCTTTCTGCTGGAGGTAGCAGGTAAGAATGCTGAAGTCAAGATAGAGGAACAGGTGATTCCATCTTTTTTCTCTCTCCTAGCCTTCAAGGGAATTCCTGGGTGGCAGAGTGTGGTGACTAGGAGGTACCAGTACACAGCCTGGGATCTCTGCCTCCAGCATGAGTTTCCAAAGGCATAGAGGGTATCCAACAACTACAAGTCCCCAAAGCTTTTTTGGTTTACTGTTAGTCAGGGAGCTGCATAATTTCTTGGAATATCTAAGGCTAAGAAGACATACTGTGTAAAAATGAACTACGTTTTATCTTTCCTGCTGATATGAATCAAGTAGAATAGATTAATTGCCGTAAAACATATGCCAGAGCCTGCGTTGATAGTCTTTAGTAAAATATACCATGGTAACTTTGTGGCTTCCACAGTTTAGCTTATTATAGTCTACTGTTTTCTGTCATAATCAATATGTCTTCTACTTGGCTCTTGCTACCATAGTGGCCCTTACACAAAGTTTCCAATAATCAACTTGAAGATTTGACCAGTAGCTAAGTATATTTATCCTTATTGTGCATTTGGAGACAAAGGAATTTTACTTGTGGGCATAACTCAACAATGCCTCATCTTATACCAATGCCACATGCCTCTTGCCTCCCAGTGGGTCTTTGTGGGATATGTGAGACGTCACAGGACACAGGTGATGCCCAAGCATACAAAATTCAGATGTGTGAAGGAGTTAATACCCCAAGTAGGTTAACTTTGACCAGTGGGAGATAGAGCAGGTAGATAATTTCTTCTCACTTCCTCTTCTTTTGACCTGTTTGGAGAACCAGAAGCTTCGTAGAGCCTCTTTGAAGACAATCTATAAGACTGAGTAATCTGTTTTTCAGGAGGCTATGGTCAGCTCACAAATGCATTCCCTTACAGGGACTATCTCTTTTTCCCTCTCATTTTCCTTTCCGCTGACATCTGCTTTCCTAGGCTTGAATTCCTCATTCAAGTGTTAGTATATACATACATTTGTCTCAAGTGTGTTTTCTAAGGAACCACATTAGCACACTTATGAAGACATGAGAACTCTCTACATTATAGGATTGTTGTTAGGATTAAGTGAGAATATTTAGGAAAAGTGCTTAATGCGGTACCTGTCATATAGTGCTTGCTCGATGAATGTTAATAATTCAGTCGTTGTTGTTATTATTATTACTATTGCTATTTATTATAATCCACTTCTTTGAGGGGACAGTTGCAAAACGATGATGAGTGCTACTAAACATTTCGGCACCAATCAGCCTTGGTAATTTGATGTCTCGGTTCACCTAAAGTCACGTAATAACAAAAATAATATGATTCCCTCTGTATTTTCTGTAACTTCTATATCTCAATGTTTAAGTTTTGAGTGGAGCACAGAAAATAAAGTCACATTTCATTCCAGGGCATTCATAATTGCCACTATTTTACAGCAGTCAGTTACAAAGTATTCTTTCTGAGTAGTGTATTTCTACTAATAAAGAACAATATGAAAATAAAGCTCCTTAAAAGTTCTTGCATCCAGCTAGAGTGAATGGTTGAGGCATGTCCAAGTGACACATTGGACGGATTCCCACACACATTGCTTTAAAGGAAACCAATAAATTATTTTTATTCAGAATGAAGCAGATACCTGTGAAACATGAAACACTTATATCCCCATCCTAAACTGTTGATCACTTGCTAAACATGAAAATCCTAAAAGCTGGACGGGGTTTTTTGCACTGGCAATGTTAGTACTGATGTACTCAGAATCTGACGTAAGCAGTTCCTATACCCCCCACGTAGCGACTATACACATGGACCTGGCCAGATGGAACACACAGGAATCAAATTGACTACATCTGTGGAAAGAGACGTTGGAAAAGCTCAATATCATCAGTCAGAACAAGACCAGAGGCCAAATGTGGAACAGATCATCAATTGCTTATATGCAAGTTCAAGCTGAAACTGAAGAAAATCATAACAAGTTCACAAGAGCCAAAATATGACCTTGAGTATATCCCACCTGAATTTAGAGACAATCTCAATAATATATTTGACACATTGAACACTAGTGACTGAAGACCAGACGAGTTGTGGAATGACATCAAGGACATCATACATGAAGAAAGCAAGAGGTCATTGAAAAGATAGGAAAGAAAGAAAAGAACAAGAAGGATGTCAGAGGAGACTCTGAAACTTGCTCTCGAACGTCGAGCAGCTAAAGGAAAAGGAAGAATTGATGAAGTAAAAGAACTGAACAGAAGATTTCAAAGGGCGGCTCAAGAAGACAAAGTAATGTATTATAATGACATGTGCAAAGAGCTGGAGATGGAAAACCAAAAGGGAAGAACACGCTCGGCGTTTCTCAAGCTGAAAGAACTGAAGATCAAATTCAAGCCTTGAGTTGCAATAGTGAAGGACTCAATGGGGAAAATATTAAACAACAAAAGAAGCGTCAGAAGAAGATGGAAGGGATACACAGAGTCATTATACCAAAAAGAATTAGTCGATGTTCAACCATTTCAAGAGGTGGTATATGATCAGGAACCGATGGTACTGAAGGAAGAAGTCTAAGCTGCTCGGAAGACATTGGTGAAAAACAAAGCTCCAGGAATTGATGGAATATCAATTGAGATGTTTCAACAAAAGGATGCAGCGCTGGAGTGCTCACTCGTCTATGCCAAGAAATATAGAAGACAGCTTCCTGGCCGACTGACTGGAAGAGATCCATATTTATGCCTATTCCCAAGAAAGGTGATCCAACCGAATGTGGAAATTATAGAACAATATCATTAATATCACAAACGAGCAAAATTTTGCTGATGATCATTCAAAAATGGCTATAGAGTTATATCGACAGGGAACTACTAGAAATTCTGGCCAGTTTCAGAAGAGGACTTGGAACCAGGGATATCACTGCTGATGTCAGATGGATCCTGGCTGAAAGCAGAGAATACCAGAAGGATGTTTACCCGTGTTTTATTGACTATGCAAAGGCATTCGACTGTGTGGATCACGGCAAATTATTCATAACATTGCGAAGAATGGGAATTCCAGAACACTTAACTATGCTCATGAGGAAACTTTACATAGATCAAGAGACAGTTGTTTGGACAGAACAAGGAGATACTGATTGGTTTAAAGTCAGGAAAGGTGTGTGTCAGGGTTGTATTCTTTCACCATGACTATTCAATCTGTATGCTGAACAAATAATACGAGAAGCTGGACTATAAGAAGAAGAAAGGGGCATCGGGATTGGAGGAAGACTCATTAACAACCTGCGTTATGCAGATGACACAACCTTGCTTGCTGAAAGTGAAAAGGATTTGAAGTACTCAACTGATGAAGATCAAAGACCACAGCCTTCAGTATGGATTGCACCTCAACAAAAAGAAAACAAAAATCCGCACAATGGGACCAATAAGCAACATCATGATAAATGGAGAAAAGATTGAAGTTGTCAAGGATTTCATTTTACTTGGATCCACAATTAACACCCATGGAAGCAGCAGTCAAGAAATCAAAAGACGCATTGCATTAGGTAAATCTGCTGCAAAGAACCTCTTTAAAGTGTTGAACAGCAACGATGTCACCCTGAAGACTAAGGTGTACCTGACCCAAGCCATGGTATTTTCAATCACATCACATGCATGGGAAAGCTGGACAATGAATAAGGAAGACCAAGGAAGAATTGACGCCTTTGAATTGTGGTGTCGGCGAAGAATATTGAATATACCATGGACTGCCAAAAGAACGAACAAACCTGTCTTAGAAGAAATACAACCAGAATGCTCCTTAGTAGCAAGGATGGTGAGAGTGAGTCTTACATACTTTGGACATGTTGTCAGGAGGGATCAGTTCCTGGAGAAGAGCATTATGTTTGGCAGAGCATAGTGTCAGCGGAAAAGAGGAAGACCCTCAACGAGGTGGATTGACACAGGGGCTGCAACAATGAGCTCAAGCATAACAAGGATTGTAAGAATGGCTCATGGCCAGGCAGTGTTTCGTTCTGTTATGCATACGGTCTCTATGAGTCGGAACCGACTGGACGGCACCTAATAACAACAACAACAGTATCTATACAATTTCTAAATATGCTTTAACTGTTTCAGGTCCTGCTAGTCTATGATTAACAAAATAAGTCCTGAAGTGTGTGATGGTATCATGAGCCCAAATTGATTGCCAGAAATGAAATACCGCTTGACCCTCCAAAAATAAGGTTTAGCCAATACTTTCTGATAGTCCCAGGAGGTGTGTATGCTTCACAAACTGGTCTGTCATCATCCCCTCCTCCTCCCTCATCTGCTGCAGCTCCCACTTGGCTTAGTTGTATGCAGCTTGTGATGTCATTTGGGAAGTGTAACCACTAATGACTCATCACTATGTTTTCATGCCAAGGGTGCTGGTTCTCAGAGTGCCAGGGTATGTTGGGTTTTGGGCAGAGACCAGCAAGGAAATGACCTCTTTCCCAAATCTGCATCACAGTTTGAATTATGGACTTAAAAAAGCTCTGATCAATGCCTACCATTGCACAAAGTCTCTCTCAAGTGAATCCATCAACTTTCCCAATTCCTTTTTACCTAGAATTTCAAGTCATTCATAAAGAAGCAGTGTTGTAATTTTGCTGCTTACTTTCTTAATCATAGGACAGCAAATTCAATTCAAGGAAGGATGAGGGACAGATGATGTACCAACCTTTCCATTCTATTCCTCTCCCTTATGTCACTTGCTTTCAATCAAAAGTTGTCCCTCCTCATGACAAAAGTAATGTCTCAATGATTATCAAAAAATGGAAATGTATCTTCAATGTACGGAGTGTTGTACCAAGAGCACTTGAACCGGATCAGAAGCCATAAATGTCTTGCCACATTAAAAATAAAATTTCAAGTGATAGACATTAGTTTTTCCCTACCCCACCCCTAAATATCCATACCTCCTTTAGATAATCGTATCCTAATTTCCTTTGGGAGGAGTCCTGGTGGCATAGTAGTTAAGAGCTTGGCTGCCAACCAAAAAGGTCAGCAGTTTGAATCCACCAGCTGCTCCTTGGAAAGGCTGTGGGGCAGTTGTACTCTATCCAATGTGTTGCTATGAGTCGGAATTGACTCAATGGCAAAACCAAAAAACCAAACCAAACCTACTGCCATTGAGTCGATTCCAATGATGGCAAAAGGTTTGGTTTTTTTAGTTTTCCTTTAGGAAGATATCTTCCTCCTCCACTATCAGCTCATGTTACCTGTGATTTTAAGTGACTTATTCACACCTACATGTCCATCTTCTAGGGATGGGCAAGAGCCTCAAACAAGGCCAACAACATTAATAGGGCAATGAGCCATTTCAAAGACAAGCAAGTGCAAAGAGAATTTTTTCTGGAGTTTGGGAAAAGAAACTCTCTTTTTCACTGTACTCTAGAGTTTATAGCATTTAATCTTCTAGAGGACTGGAGAGCCTGTTGAAAGATGGTGCCAGCCCAGGATAGGAGGAGTCAAGAAAAGGAGAGAGAGAGGAACTAGATCTTGGATACACAAATAGAATCTGTATTCAAACCATGCCTAAAACAAGTTATGTTTCTAGAACTTTTCAATTATCTGAGCTGGCAGATAAAAGGGATGAATAACTTTCATGAACAGAGACCTCAGAGTCCCTATTTCTACTGTTTTCTTGTTGTTGTTGTTAGGTGCCGTCGAGTCAGTTCCGACTCATAGTGACCTCATGTACAATAGAACGAAACACTGCCGAGTTCTAGCCATCCTTACAATCGTTGCTATGCTTGAGCTCATTGTTGTAGCCACTGTGTCAATCTGCCTCACTGAGGGTCTTTTCTTTTCCACTGGCCCTTTACTTTGCCAAGCATGATGTCCTTCTCCAGGGACTGATCCCTCCTGAAGTGTCCAAAGTATGTAAAACGCAGTCTTGCCGTCCTTGCTTCTAAGGAGCATTTTGGTTGTACTTCTTCCAAGAGAGATTTGTTCATTCTTTTGGCAGTCCATAGTATATTCAATATTCTTCACCAATACCACAATTCAAAGGTATCAATTCTTCTTCGGTCTTCCTTATTCATCGTCCAGCTTTCACATGCATATGATGCGATTGAAAACACCATGGCTTGGGTCAGGCGTACCTTAGTCTTTAAGGTGACATCTTTGCTTTTCAACACTTTAAAGAGGTTCTTTGCAGCAGATTTACCCAATACAATGCATTTGTTGATTTCTTGACTGCTGCTTCCATGGGTGTTGACCGTGGATCCAAGTAAAATGAAATCCTTGACAACTTTAATCTTTTCTCTGTTTATCATGATGTTGCTCATTGATCCCACTGTGAGGATTTTTGTTTTCTTTATGTTGAGGTGCAATCCATACTGAAGGCTGTGGTCTTTGACCTTCATCAGTTGAGTACTTCAAATCCTTTTCACTTTCAGCAAGCAAGGTTGTGTCATCTGCATAACGCAGGTTGTTAATGAGTCTTCCTCCAATCCCGATGCCCCGTTCTTCTTCATATAGTCCAGCTTCTCGTATTATTTGTTCAGCATACAGATTGAATAGTCATGGTGAAAGAATACAACCCTGACACACACCTTTCCTGACTTTAAACCAATCAGTATCTCCTTGTTCTGTCCAAACAACTGTCTCTTGATCTATGTAAAGTTTCCTCTTGAGCACAATTAAGTGTTCTGGAATTCCCATTCTTTGCAATATTATGAATAATTTGCCATGATCCACACAGTCGAATGCCTTTGCATAGTCAATAAAACACGGGTAAATATCCTTCTGGTGTTCTCTGCTTTCAGCCAGGATCCATCTGACATCAGCAGTGATATCCCTGGTTCCAAGTCCTCTTCTGAAACTGGCCAGAATTTCTGGCACTTCCCTGTCAATATAACGCTATAGTCATTTTTGAATGATCATCAGCAAAATTTTGCTCGTTTGTGATATTAATGATATTGTTCTATAATTTCCACATTCGGTTGGATCACCTTTCTTGGGAATAGGCATAAATATGGATCTCTTCCAGTCAGTCGGCCAGGAAGCTGTCTTCTATATTTCTTGGCATAGACGAGTGAGCACTCCAGCGCTGCATCCTTTTGTTGAAACATCTCAATTGATATTCCATCAATTCCTGGAGCTTTGTTTTTCACCAATGTCTTCCGAGCAGCTTAGACTTCTTCCTTCAGTACCATCGGTTCCTGATCATATACCACCTCTTGAAATGGTTGAACATCGACTAATTCTTTTTGGTATAATGACTCTGTGTATCCCTTCCATCTTCTTCTGACGCTTCTTTTGTTGTTTAATATTTTCCCCATTGAGTCCTTCACTATTGCAACTCAAGGCTTGAATTTGATCTTCAGTTCTTTCAGCTTGAGAAACGCCGAGCGTGTTCTTCCCTTTTGGTTTTCCATCTCCAGCTCTTTGCACATGTCATTATAATACATTACTTTGTCTTCTTGAGCCGCCCTTTGAAATCTTCTGTTCAGTTCTTTTACTTCATCAATTCTTCCTTTTCCTTTAGCTGCTCGACGTTCGAGAGCAAGTTTCAGAGTCTCCTCTGACATCCTTCTTGTTCTTTTCTTTCTTTCCTATCTTTTCAATGACCTCTTGCTTTCTTCATGTATGATGTCCTTGATGTCATTCCACAACTCGTCTGGTCTTCAGTCACTAGTGTTCAATGTGTCAAATATATTATTGAGATTGTCTCTAAATTCAGGTGGGATATACTCAAGGTCATATTTTGGCTCTTGTGAACTTGTTATGATTTTCTTCAGTTTTAGCTTGAACTTGCATATGAGCAATTGATGATCTGTTCCACATTTGGCCCCTGGCCTTGTTCTGACTGATGATATTGAGCTTTTCCAACGTCTCTTTCCACAGATGTAGTCAATTTGATTCCTGTGTGTTCCATCTGGCAAGGTCCATGTCTATAAAAAAATCACCGTTTATGTTAGTGAAGAAGGTATTTGCAATGAAGAAGTCATTGGTCTTGGAAAATTCTATCATTCGATCTTCAGCATTTTTTCTATCACCAAGGCCATATTTTCCAACTGCCTATCCTTCTTTGTTTCTGACTTTTGCATTCCAATCACCCAAGGCATCCTGATTATACATTTGATCAACTTCAGACTGTAGCAGCTGATAAAAATCTTCTATATCTTCACCTTTGGCCCTAGTGGTTGGTGCGTAAATTTGAATAATAGTCATATTAACTGGTCTTCCTTGTAGGCGTGTGGGTATTATCCTATCACTGACAGTGTTGTACTTGAGGATAGATCTTGAAATGTTCCTTTTGACGATGAATGCAATACCATTCCTCTTCAAATTGTCATTCCCAGCACAGTAGACTGTATGATTGTCCGATTCAAAATAGCTAATACCAGTCCATTTCAGCTCACTAATGCCCAGGAAATCAATGTTTATGCATTCCATTTCTTTTTTTTACTATTTCCAGTTTTCCTAGATTCATACTTCATACATTCCAGGTTCTAATTATTAATGCATGTTTGCAGCTGTTTCTTCTCATCTTGAGTCATGCCACATCAGCAAATGAACGTCTCGAAAGCTTTACTCCATCCATGTCATTAAGGTCCACTCTACTTTGAGGAGGCAGCTCTTCCCCAGTCGTATTTTAAGTGGCTTCCAACCTGGGGGGCTCATCTTCCGGCACTATAACTGACAATGTTCTGCTGCTATTCATAAGGTTTTCACTGGCTAATGTTTTTCAGAAGTGGACTGCCGGGTCCTTCTTCCTAGTCTGTCTTAGTCTGGAAGCTCTTCTGAAACCTGTCCTCTGTGGGTGACCCTGCTGGTATCTGAATACCAGTGGCATAGTTTCCAGCATCACAGCAACACTCAAGTCCCCACAGTAGGACAAACTGACAGACCCTTGGGGGTTCCGCTGTTTAGGTATATTAATCTTACCATTTCATTAACCATTTTCTGTGGCCTTACGGAAAGTTCCCTATGAGCCATTACCAAGAAGGGACACATGTGCTCTCTTTTATAGTTAGTAGAGGAAGTGGGTTGCTGGGTGATGTTCTGGCACCACCAAAAGCTGATTTTCACTACATGACAGAGCTTCTCGGGGGTGTAGATATGACAGCAACGAAAGGAAATCCTTCCAGCTGGTCTGGTTGCCCACAGCCTGTTGTAGGAGAGTTGGCCTAAAGTTTGATTTGCACTGAGACTATTTCTTCAGCAAGATTAAGTATTTAATGTAAGCCTTTTAATATTCAATAATAAATTCCTTTTGGCTTAAACTTGATCAAGAATATTCCTGTATGAGCAACCCAACCCTGATGAAGAAATTTAACTAAAATCTTGTGGCCCGACTATAGCATAGGTTTCATGGTTTTAAAAGCATTATAGTCAGATGTTATACATATATAAAGAAAAACTGTTGCAACTTTTGTTTACATTCAGCAAGAACCATTCATGTTTACGGTTGAGTTAAACCAATTCCCATTTTAGCTGGGTGGTGAGGTTGCTGTTATAACTTGGGGAAATTCTTTTTTTTTTTTTTTATTTCTCAGTCACTAAGAATATTTGGAAAGGTAAATTTGACAAGCCAGAGTGCATCTTCTTGGTGAGAACCACAAGAGGTTAAACACATCATTTGGCTAATAAGTCAACTGCCCTGAATGTTTGAGATCATAAAATGTCTAAGCCATGGTATGCTGGGAATTTTAAACTCTAGTTTCAGATGACCTGGGTAAATGGCTGAAATATTGGTGTGGGTATTACTCTGGAAACAACATTAACTTCCTTTTTTAATTTTAAAGGTCAGTATTGAGCTCTGTCTAGCTAATCTGATACATAAACAACCCTTGAAGAAAAACAGCAACTGGTACACACCTGGTGATTTGACCAAAGCAGTGAAAAGCTACAAAATAAATAATGTAAAGGTCTAGTTCCCTGGGAAACTTCAGGCCAAATATGCCTCCTTTGAAAATGTCAGTAAAAAATATGTAAATAGTGACATTTAATCTATTTCTTAAAAAAAAAAAAAAAAAGAAAAAGTAAAATTCGTCTTAGAAAGGTTAAAGGATGTTTTTATCTAGAGTATATTATGGCAATTCTGAATTAATTCATTATTCATTGAGTTTCTTCAGGGCTATGATATACAAGAATTGTAATAATAACATCCATTAGCATCTAGCTAGTCCCTGTTATGTGACTGGCTCTGTATGAGGTATCTCAGGGAATTTAAATTACCATGTTAAATTGTGGAGATAAAATCTAAATCTGGTTTATCTGGCCCCAAAACTTGCAATTTGCCTTGGTGTCCTGAAATAAATACCTGTGGAAATGCATTTGAAAGGACATTTCATAACAAAAGAGTAAGTGATTTAGGTGTTGATGTAATGCAGATAAGTGCTCTATCATTCAGGGTACATCAATGGCTTCATGTTATCAGAATGATGAATATGAGAGAAGAAAACCCAGGAAAAAGATGACAAGTAATACTCACATCAAAGTTAGAGTTTTCTCATACCAAAGCCTACCTCTGGGCTAAGCTGTCAGAGAGGTTGAGGTATTGTGTCTTTTTTTTTTTTTAAAGCTGTCCCCTGACACCTGGCACAAAATTCCTCAAGCACAGAGTGTCTTGCCCTTCTCTGGCTGATCTGGAGCTTTGGTCTTCCTCACTGCTGTACGTATTCTTCTCTTGGCAATGCTCTGTACTCTAAAAGCCACATATCGCTTCTCTCTCACTCACCAGAACTACCATTTTCTAAATAGCATTCTCAACTAATAGCTTGAGGAAATGAAGATGGTGTAGTGGGGTGAATAATGTTCTCCAAAATTCATGTCCACCTGGAACTTCAGGATTTGACTTTATTTGGAAATAAGGTATTTGCAGATTAATTAAGGTAAGGATCTAGATGAGATTATGCTAGATAAGGCTGGTCCCTAAATCCAATGAGTCCTTATAAAATACAGAGGCACAGAGAAAAAGAGGACGGAGATAGAGGTTGTGGCGATGCATCTACAAACCACGGAAAGACAAAGATTATCAGCAAACACCAGAAGCTAGGAAAGAGGCGTCAGACAGTTTCTACCCCAGAGCCTTCAGAAGGAACAAACACTGTGGACACCTTGATTTCAGACTTCTGGCCTCCTGAACTGTGAGAGAATAAATCTCTGTTGTTTTAAGCCTTCAAGTTTGTGGTAATTTTTTTATCGCAGTCCTAGGAAACTAAAACAATTCTTCCCACAAGATTCACTTGTTCTTAAATTAATATTTACTAAACAACTCAGGTATGTTTAACCTTGAATTTGATTATTTCAAATGTTTCATCATTTAAATTCTCACAATTCTGTGACATAGATATTATTCCTAGTATTTAAATCCATGTAGGTGTGACAAAAAAATATATATATATTTTTTTTAGGTGTGAGAAGATTTGCAAAATCTCTAAAGTCACTGAAAAGGAAGAACTCTGAATTATCATTTTTAAGTATGGATCTGGATGGGAACCCAAGGAACCTGGGTGGGACCAGGAGGAGGAGTCCAGAGGGAGAGAAAACCAAATACAAAATATAAGTAAACCAAATGAGCACTGGCTGCCCTCAGACTTTGAGCCCAAAAGGCTTCAACTTTACTCACTGGTCTATGTTTCTGATATATAAACATCTGTTTTTACTGCACCAATGCCTTTTTTAAAATTTATCTTTATTGCAATATACTGGAGGATTCAAAGGCCTGAATGGGCACTGGCCCATCTTTACTGAAACAAAAAAGGAAGTTACACCATATTTCTCAGTGTCTTTTCCTCCATAAATGACATGGCTCTTGATTTTTTTTCTTATATTAGTGGTTCTATGATAAGAAAAAAAAAAAAAAAAATTAAGAAAAATAGCAAATAAATGTTGAAATATAAATTTACTCTAAATGAAATTAGCTATTATGGTGATTGTACTAGGATGTCTAAAAAAATAACCAAAGTGCTTATATCTATTAATATGAAATAAAGGGGTAGAAATGAAATAATAAGGAGTTATGACAAAGAACCAATTAAACATTCTGAAAATTATCATCATTGAATAAATCTTAATTGAGAGGATAGATATGAAACTGGACACAGTAAAAAGGAGCAAATTGAAACATACTGCTGATGTATCCACGAAAAGCTTAGCACAGAGAGAAAAGATAAACATATGAAAGAGAATTTTAGAGAACTGATAAAAAGATTCAGTGGTCCAAATGTAAGTCCAGTAAGAAATACAGAAAAAAAAATATGGAAAAAACATTGAAGAAGCAACTTTAAGGGAATTCCAGGTAAAGGAAAGACATGATTTCTCAGACTAAGGTTATATACAGTAAGGTAAAGAAAAATTAAACCCACAGAAAAATATAGGAAAAGATAGATAAAATGAAAAATGTTGAGGATAAAGAGTGAACTTTAAAAGCTATTCAATAGAAAAGACAGAATACTTACAAGAGAAAGCAGCTAAACTACAATCAAGTTTTCAAATCAACTAGATGACGATGGAGTAAGAACTTAAAATTGCTGAGGGGTAATATAGGACATCCTAAGCCATTTTTCTGGAGCCCTGGTGGCACAGTGGTTAAGAGCTCGGCTGCTAGCCAAAAGGTCAGCAGTTCGAATCCACCAGCTGCTCCTTGGAAACCCTCTGGGGCAGTTCTACTCTGTCCTACAGGGTCGATATGAGTTTGGTTTTTAGTTAAGCCATTTTTCCTATCATTCCCAGGAGTCCTCACTCCCGATAAGAGAAAAGCAGTCAAAACATATTGAGACGACATTGTTTCACCTACGAATCTGGTAAAAATCCAAGTTTAACATACTCTGTAGAAGATGCTGGTGTCACTATGAGTTGGAATTGATTCAATGGCAATGGATTTTTGTTTTTGTTTTTATTTTGGTAGAAGATCTGCTGGGAAACTAGCAAGTCTCTACACTGCTGGTGGAAAGGCAAGGAGGTAAAACTAATCCTGAGGAGAAATTGACATACACATTGGAATTACATATTAACTTATCCTTAAAAAAATAAACTCTGCCATTGAGTCCGTTCTGACTTCTAAGTATCCAAGGATGCACTGGCAAAGACACAGATAATCATTTAAAGCTTTATTTGTAAGAGCAAAAAAAAGAAAACAATGCTAACGTCAAATATTCATTCCAGGAAACTGCTGAATAAATCATGATACAGTCCACACAGTGGACAACCCTGTATCTGCATAAAGGAATAAAAAGATCTTCATACATTATTATAGAATAATCTCCAGATGTTTTGTTAAATGAAAAAAGGAAATAGGAGTAGTTACAGTAGATTACTACCTATCTATGAAAGAGTAGGATATGAAGATATATAAGTATTTATTTATGCACTGAGTTTCTGGTAAGGGAAATGAAAAAATTTTTAAATGAATAGTGTACATGGTGAATATAATTAATGCCACTCAATTGTAGGTGTAAAAAATGTTGAAATGGTAAATATTTTGTTGTATCTATTTTTTTTTTATCTATCTACCACAATAAAAAAAAATTTTTAAATGAGAAGAAAATGAATGGTAGCCCCCCAAAATTGAAATGATTGCTTAGAGGAAGAGAGTAAGGGAATAGGGTAAAAAGGACAGGTATAGAGCTTCACCTCCTTAAATAAATCGTATTTTGTAAATTGGATATTGGAAGCATCGAAAATTTTACACAATTTAAAGCAAAATTAAATTAAAAAAGCAATCCCTAAAAACAGAAAGTTGAAACAACTGTGCATTGAGTTTGTAGCAGACACATTGAGAGCTCTTACAAGTGGCTTTAAACAATGACATTTGGACTATATCTTCACAGTGGAATACACTCTCAGAAGAAATGAATTTAAGAAAAAGAAATCTTATTTATATTTAAAATCATATTGTAAGTGGTATTATTAATATTCTTATTCTAAACTTGCTGTCTATATATTGTGGGGTGAAGAAAATATGTAATTGTTAATGTCCTTAGAAATCAGAATTTTTCTTTTAATTTTTATTGCGCTTTAGATGAAGATTTACAGAGCAAATTAGCTTCTCATTAAAAATTAATACACAGATTGCTTTGTGACATTGTTAGTCAACCCCACAATGTGTCAACACTTCCCCCTTCTAGACCTTGGTTTCCCCATTATCAGTTTTCCTGGGGACAGATCATTCTTTGCAGTGGGGTCCGTCCTGGGCCCTGTAGGGTGTTGAGCACCAAGTAGCCTTGAAAACAGGATTTTTACATGAGAACAAGGTGATAAGGATGCAAGATAAATTAGATTATAAATAAAACCCTGTATCCTGTAGTTGAATTTGAAGTTGGATTTTATCTTGAAACAAAGCAGTAACAAAAAAACTTGTTTTCTGGCTCTGTGACGTAGTAACATAGAACAAGATTTCAGTTTATATATAACATTTCTAGCTAAAAGGAGCCAGACCTTCCTAAAATAAGGGCTGATTTCAGGTAGAAGAAAAATAAGTATAAAAGATGACCCTGGAATATCTTGTTATACCCTAGAGAAAGATCTGGCAAAGGTTACGAAAGATGTCTCCAAAGAACTCATGAGCCAACATGAAGAGTACAAAAATGGGACAATTTGAGCATTAATAAAGATGACAACTATAACGGATTGAAACATACTGAATATGTTTATATTCATGAGTTCAAAAGAATATTCAAAAATAAAAATTAAATTAAGGGAAAAATAACATTGGTCAGTTTTGGAGAAAACTTGGAAATCAATGCATTATTTTGAAAGCTTTTTTAAAAAGGGAAATAATCAAGCATTTATCCTGTCTTTCCTATATAAACTGTTCCTTGTGTTAATCAATAGTTAATGAATAGAATTATCTCTATAGAAATATTGAATCTAATACATAAAAGGAATGAAGACACAGAATTTAACCATCTCCCCCTTTTTTTTTTAATGAAGTAGTATTGCCAAACACTGCTTGTGTTTTTTACGGAGTAATGTTTGTTTTTTTATGAAGTAGCATTGCCAAAAATTTGAACCTGAGTTTACACCAATTAAAATGGGAGACACAGAAGTATGTTAAACTATACCATGTGGATGCAACCTTATGACAAATAGTCTGATTATTTCAACAAATAATTTGAAAGGGAAAAAATTCACAGATAGAGATCATATCTGGTTATGGTGAAAAATTGTTATTATCTTTTATGAATACATATTGAAATGTATACATATGAAATGATAATATCAGAAATTTGTTTCAAAATAATCTAGGTTGAGAGGATCAGGGAATAAATGGGGATATAGATGGAATAATATGGACCATGATACATAATTTGTACACATGAGAGTTTATTAACTAGTATGGCATACTTTGGAGATTTTCAAGAATAAATCCTTTTTTTTAAGGAAATGTGAGGGAAAAATAAATATTTTTAGAAATAAAATTCTTCAGAAAAATACACACAGGTCCTCCTTAAAAGGATTGTTAAAAAAATGCATTCACCAAGAAGTATAGTGAGCCAAAAATAACTTCTTGATTTTACGTTTTTAAAATGCAAAATTAAAGAGACTATTCTGTGTGTAGCTAAAGTTGGCTAAAACCTTGTAGGTTTTGCAAGGATGATAGAATTCGTGGGCACCATGGGTGCCTCCCAACTCCTCCTTCAAGGAAGGACTGTCTTCCCAGTTGCTGGGAGTGTTAATAGCTGACAGATTTCAGCTCTTAGCCCCTTCAGGGATTGCCTCAGCTGAAGAGGGCCATGTGGCCCAAAGTCCCACTTTTTCCTGGGACAGACTACATTCAATGACTAATCAACATGGCACTATAAGGGCCTGGCCACTTTACCCAGGAAAAACCTGAAGAGCTCCACATGGGTTCAGCCAAGTGTGTGTTTGATATCACATCTGATACACGGATCTGATATACATCTCTCTCTACCCATTCCTGCTTCCTTCTCCCCATCTCACTATTGGAAATAAAGAATCAGAAACACTTCACATTACATGGAATAGACAACAGTACACATTTACAGTTTTCTTAGGGCTATGTTTACAAGATTCCCCATTCCAATTATTAATGGATGTTTGCAGCTGTTTCTCCTCATTGTGAGTCATGTCACATCAGCAAATGAAGGTCCCGAAGGCTTGACGCCACCCACATCGTCAAGGTCGACTCTACTTTGAGGAGGCAACTCTTCTTTTGAGTGACTTCCAACCTAAGGGGCTCATCTTCCAGCACTATGTCAGGCAATGCTCCATACACCTACAAGGAAGACCAGTTAATACCACTATTATTCAAATTTATGCACCAACCACTAAGGCCAACTCGACAGTACCTGACAACAACAACATGTTCACAACCCCACTCTTATAAAACAGTCCAAAGAAGTCTGGATTGTCTGGACATCAACTCTTTCTACTGAGGACATCTTACTACTTGGACAAGAAATGACTAGTGAATTGAAGTGTGTGGTTAATACGCTTGCTCTCCAGGGGGTGGAGATAAGCTTTCCAAAGATCCATGGGTCTGCCACATCAATAAAATGCATAGCTGTCCAACGACCAAGGGCCTGCTAGGATATCTCAAAACATTTTTTTTTAAAAACAAAATTCGCTTCAACATAATATATCTACAGCCTTCAAGTTTTTTCTCAAATATTACATTTTCAATAAGGTCTATACAGTCTGTTTAAATTTACAACCTGCCTGGCATTACACTATCCACACATTTCTCATTTCTTTTTGTTACTTGTTTATTTTTTTAACATTTATTTTGATTTCACTTAAATTTCATAATTTTTCACTAATTATCTCTCTCACCTCAGCAGGTTGTAAGCTGCAAAAAGGCAAGGTCTTGTATTCCCTGATGTATTCCTGGAATGCAGAATTGTGCCTGGCATAGCATCAGTGCTTACTAAAAATCTGTTGAACAAATATACCCCCAATTGTACTATCAATTATTATACGATTAATGTCTGAGGGAAGACCCTCAATGTGATGGATTGACACGATGGCTACAACAATAGGCTCAAACATAGCAATGATTGTGAAGATAGCACAGGACCAGGAAGTATTTCATTCCATTATACATTGGGTCGCTATGAGTTGGAACCCACTCGAGAGCATCAAACAATAGAACACCCCACTAGTCAATACATTCATTGAGGGCATCTTCATTGTTTTGTTCACTACCCCAGCATCTAGAACAAATAGTTCCTGATAACTACTTAATAAATATTTTCAAATGAATGAATGGGAATATAGTTTTAAAAGATTGTAATTATACTTCTCCCACTGGATATATGAAGATATGTGATCTATAGTGTTTAAAACTAATCAGAAAAAATATCATTTTGAGATATGATTAATTCAATCAAATCTGTAAGTTTTATCAAGCATATTATTAATTTTTACAATAAATTTTATGAAAAAGAAGTTCTCTTAGAGAAAAATTGAGCTGTAATATTAACATTCTCAATACATTTTATAGAAATAGACCAAATTCCTAGGGATTATTCTAAAGACTTGGATATCAGTAAGAATATTTAACATAAAACTTTCATTTATTTTATCCTAAGTGCATTTAATGGACAAATCACTCTTTCCCCTTTGTTTACTTTGATTCTAGTAAGTACAGAAGGTCTTTCAGCAGGTGCTCCCTGAAGCCACCTCTGTCTGAGGGTACAATGACAGCCCATCTGATAAAAACTTATTCTGGAGTCTTCATTTCTGTGAAAAATGAGAACTTTGCTCCCAACCTATTTGGTATATTAGTGCTTGGGGTAGAATTTTGCATTCAGATAGGACATAATAGCTCATCTTTCTATCAAAATACTCATGATTTGCACTCACAAAAATGACAATTCAGAAAAATACTAGAAATAAGAACAGGTTAACCACATATAGATACATTCTACTAGTTGAAGAGTCAATAGGAGAATATGTAGAACTGTAAAATTAGAGCACAAATACAGAATAATACTTTTGACATGAGAATATACTATGTCTCAGGTATGCTAATGGAATGTGGTATATATTTGAATGTCATCCTGCATGTGTGTGAAAACAGAAGAATAAGATTGAAAGCCATTATTGCCACTGAGTACTGAACAAAAATAAACAAATCACACAGAGATTTTTGAAAAGGAAATGCAAATAATCATCAATAGAAAGCAAAAAAAATTATGAAATAGTAAGTGCCATAAATGTATTTATCTTAAAATTCCTCAGTGGAAAAAAAAAGGAACATATGGTTAATTACTCAAAGGAGCTTCTCAGTTACCGGTTTCTTTATCTGGGTGCTGGTTATACATGGGAGTGTGTTTACTTGGTGAGAATTTATTGAATTATATATTTATTATAACGTGCACTTTTTCATGTAAATGGAACATTTCAATAGAAGTTTGCAAATGATGTGTCTTGTGAAGGAAATAAATATCATTTTGAATGTATGAATCAGAGAATTAAGTAATATTAAGTCATTGTCAATGTAGAACATACTGCAAGGCATATTTCATAAAACTGTGATTATATGCATGTCCCTGGGAAATTAATGTCACTTCAAAACAGTAACAGTGGCTTCCCAAATGAAGTTACTAAAATTTAAAAAATCATTTAAAAGTAAACTTTTCAAAAAGCTTTATTATGTAGGGAACAGAAAAATTACATTAGTGCCTGATTTGGGAAATTTCTTGAGTACCTTAGAATATTGTTAAAATTCAATGCAAAATGTAGACAACTATTCTTTTGTTGACATTCTATGAAAATATCCAGTTCCATATTTCAAAATGTCTTTCAAATACAAACTGCTATTGCAGAGAGTGGATTTGAAGGTGTTAGTTTATTCATTTATCAGCTAATTCTGAAATGGCAACACATGTGTAAGGGGGTAGCTTTTCATTTGCTTTCCCAAGGGTAGCATAAAATTAACAAATAGCTATTCACCCGACAACCACTGTGAAATAGGACACCACATATAATATGCACAAAATAATCTTTGATAAGGGATAGAAAAATGTTCTAATGAAAGGTTTAGAGTGTCATAGCCAATAATATAACAGACTGACTGTTACAGCAATTTACTCTTTCCAAAAAAGAACTACATTTTACATTAAAATAAAAAACGTTTTTTTTATGATCTATGTAAAAATGGGGAAAAAATTTACATAGATCATAAAAAAAAAAAGTACAGTTGACCTTAATGACATGGATGGAGTAAAGCTTTCAGGGCCTTCATCTGCTGATGTGGCACTACTCAAAATGAGAAGAGATAGCTGTAAACATCCATTCATAACTGGAACCTGGGATGTACGAAGTATGAATCCAGGAAAATTGGAAATCGTCAAAAATGAAATGGAATACATAAACATCGATATCCTAGGCATTAGTGAGCTGAAATGGACTGCTATTGGCCATTTTGAATCGGGCAATCATATAGTCTACTATGCTGGGAATGACAACTCGAAGAGGAATGGTGTTGCATTCATCGTCAAGAAGAATGTTTCAAGATCTATCCTGAAGTACAATGCTGTCAGTGATAGGATAATATCCATACACCTACAAGGAAGACCAGTTAATACGACTATTATTCAAATTTACGCACCAACCACTAGTTTTTTGCTGTAGTTTTTTGAAATTGATCAAACATGCAATCAAGATGCATTGATAATTACTGGCGATTAGAATGTGAAAGTTGGAAACAAAGAAGAAGGATCAGTAGCTGGAAAATATGGCCTTGGTGATAGAAACAATGTCAGAGATTGAATGACAGAATTTTGCAAGACCAAAAACTTCCTCGTTGCAAATACCTTCTTTCACCAACATAAACAGCGACTATTTTTTTTTTTTTATACACATGGACCTCGCCAGACGGAACACACAGAAATCAAATTGACTACATCTGTGGAAAGAGACATTGGAAAACTCAATATCATCAGTCAGAACAAGGCCAGGGGCCGACTGTGGAACAGACCATCAATTGCCCATATGCAAGTTCAAGCTGAAACTGAAGAAAATCAGAGCAAGTCCACAAGAACCAAAATATGACCTTGAATATATCCCACCTGAATTTAGAGACCATCTCAAGAATGGATTTGACGCATTGAACACTAGTGACCAAAGACCAGAAGAGTTGTGGAATGACATCAAGGACATCACCCATGAAGAAAGCAAGAGGTCACTGAAAAGACAGGAAAGAAAGAAAAGACCAAGAAGGATGTCAGAGGAGACTCTGAAACTTGCTCTTGAGTGTCGAGCAGCTAAAGCAAAAGGAAGAATTCGTGAAGTAAAAGAACTGAACAGAAGATTTCAAAGGGCCTCTCGAGAAGACAAACTAAAGTATTATAATGACATGTGCAAAGAGCTGGAGATGGAAAACCAAAAGGGAAGAACACACTAGGCGTTTCTCAAGCTGAAAGAACTGAAGAAAAAATTCAAGCCGTGAGTTGCAATAGTGAAGGATTCCATGGGGAAAATATTAAAATGATGCAGGAAGCATCAAAAGAAGATGGAAGGAAGACACAGAATCGTTATACCAAAAAGAATTAGTCGATATTCAACCATTTCAGGAGGTGGCATATGATCAGGAACCCATGGTACTGAAGGAAGAAGTCCAAGCTGCTCTGAAGGCATTGGCAAAAAACAAGGCTTCAGGAATTGATGGAATATCAATCGAGATGTTTCAATAAACAGATGCAGCACTGGAGGTGCTCACTCGTCTATGCCAAGAAATATGGAAGACAGCTTACTGGCCAACTGACTGGAAGGGATCCATATTTATGCCTATTCCCAAGAAAAGTGATCCAAACGAATGTGGAAATTATAGAACAATATCATTAATATCACATCCAAGCAAAATTCTGCTGAAGATCGTTCAAAAATGGCTGCAGCAGTGTATCGACAGGGAACTGCCAGAAGTTCAGGCCGGTTTCAGAAGAGGATGTGCAACCAGGAATATCATTGCTGATGTCAGATGGATCCTGGCTGAAAGCAGAGAATACCAGAAGGATGTTTACTTGTGTTTTATTGATTATGCAAAGGCATTTGACTGTGTGGATCATAACAAACTATGGATAACACTGGGAAGAATGGGAATTCCAGAACACTTAACTGTGCTGATGAGGAACATTTACATAGATCAAGAGGCAGTTATTCGGACACAACAAAGGGATACTGATTGGTTTAAAGTCAGGAAAGTTGTGCGTCAGGGTTGTATTCTTTCACCATACCTATTTAACCTGTATGCTGAACAAATAACATGAGAATCTGGGCTATATGAAGAATGGGGCATCAGGATTGGAGGAAGACTCATTAACAACCTGCGTTATGGACATGACACGACCTTGCTTGCTGAAAGTGAAGAAGACTTGAAGCACTTACTAGTGAAGATCAAAGACCACAGCCTTCAGTATGGATTACACCTCAACATAAAGAATACAAAAATCCTCACAACTGGACCAATGAGCAACATCATGATAAACGGAGAAAAGATTGAAGTTGTCAAGGATTTCATTTTACTTGGATCCTCAATTAACGCCCATGGAAGCATCAGTCAAGAAATCAAAAGATGCATTGCATTGGGCAAATCTGCTGCAAAGGACCTCCTCAAAGTGTTGAAGAGCAAAGATGTCACCCTGAAGACTAAGGTGCACCTGACCCAAGCCATGGTATTTTCAATCACATCATATGCATGTGAAAGCTGGACAATGAATAAGGAAGACCGAAGAAGAGTTGACGCCTTTGAATTGTGGTGTTGGCGAAGAATGTTGAATATACCATGGATTGCCAAAAGAATGCACAAATCTGTCTTAGAAGAAGTACAACCAGAATACTCCTTAGAGGCAAGGATGGCGAGACTGCGTCTTACATACTTTGGACATGTTGTCAGGAGGGATGAGTCCCTGGAGAAGGACATTATGCTTGGCACAGTGCAGGGTCAGCGGAAAAGGGGAAGACCCTCAACGAGGTGGATTGACATAGTGGCTGCAACAGTGAGCTCAAGCATAACAACGATTATAAGGATGGCTCAGGACCGGGCAGTGTTTCGTTCTGTTGTGCATAAGGTCGCTATGAGTTGGAACCAAGTCAACGGCACCTGACAACAACAACAACAAATATGGGAAACCCTGGTGGTGCAGTGGTTAAGTGCTAGGGCTGCTAACCAAAGAGTGGGCAGTTCGAATGTTTGGATGTAAATATGAAGACAAATATTTCAATAGATTTATGCACTGATATTGTTGGTTACGTTTTAAAACGATAAAGTTATAAGAATCAGTTGTATAAGTTTTACAGCCAAACAAGGAAGACTGGCCTTTCTCTTTAAAAAATGAGAAAACCTGCCACTCTTTAACCGTACATGAATTCTGGGAGAAAGCCCTCGTTCTTCTGTTTTGACATTTTCTCTCCTTTGGGGAGCATTTTTATTTGGATGTAGCATAGTTTAATGATTAAGGCCTAAGTTTAGATCCAGCTCCCTTTCTTATATGTTTTGTGGGTTTTGGAAAATTACCTAGCCTTGCTAATTCTCAGTTTTCTCATTTTTAAACAGCAATAAAATGTTTGGCTACCAAATATATATGTTGAGGTCATACACAAAAAATGCTTAGTATAAAACCAAAAACCAAACTCACTGCCGTCGCGTCGATTCCAACTCATAGTGACCCTATAGGACAGAGTAGAACTGCTCCACAGGGTTTCCAAGGAGCAGCTGGTGGATTAGAACTGCTGACCTTTTGGTTAGCAGCTGAGCTCTTAACCACTGTGCCAGCTCTAAGAAAATATTAGATATCACTTGCTACTACCAAGCTCGGTCCATCCAGGACTATACGGATGTATCTTTAAAATTGTGGACCCACATCATTTTCCTTGTTTCCCTCAGTAGAAGACTGACAATGTAAAGACTAAATGAAAACAAACCAAAACAAAAAATTTTCTCAACATTTGATGGAACGAAAAAGAAAATCATTACTAAAAATGCAACTGTATGTATAAAATACCTTGTTCAAGATCAGTTTTTCAGTTTTCCAAATCTCGGTAAAAGTAGAAAAATATTTTAATAAATTCCACAGACCTTATCTCTCCAGCCTTCTAAGAGGGGCTGTGCATGGAATCCTATCTTCTGCGTTCTTGGAGATTCTGAGGTAGGGTCAAGGAATCTGCATTTTTAGAAGCTGTTCAGGTGATCCATATATGCAGTCAGGCTTCGAATCACTGAACACAATCAATTAGCCTAAATCATCATGGAACAATCCATGGTGACTCATTGGAATGGGTCTTCCCTTCCCATTACTCTCCGCAAGACATCAGACTCCCTGGGAAGAAATTTTGTTCAAGTCTTCACATTTCATGGTCACAGTATAAGACTTCACCTTAGCTATTTTGCTATCATAATATATCCACAAGGAATGAACACACTACAGTAGGAAAACGGGTATTTTTTATCCAATACATGCCCATCACTCCTGCCCTCCACTATCTCCTGCCTGTCATATCTATTTCCTTCCAAAGCACCTCTAGGCGTGGTGACTTTATCTGTGAAGAGCAGAATTTAAGAGTTTATTTATAAAATATATTGAGGAGGTTCCTTTGAATATATTAGTGTGATAGCTGAATTTAAAAGTTAAAAGAATTTATTAAATTTTTTCAACTATACTTTGTTTTTCATTTTGTTAAAAAGGAAATAGAATTACTGAAGTGGAAAGCTTTCGAGCTTCCTGTTTACTTCAAGATTATCTCACTCTTATACTTAGCTCTTCTAAATATTAAAAAAGGAAAAAAAGGCCAACTAGAATTACTGTCAAATGTATTAATCTAATACTTGCCCTTTAGATATTGATTGATAACCAAATTATGAGAAAGCATGTTTCTATTACTTTTTTAAATGCTTAAAACAATTTCAAAAGTGCAATATAACAGAATGGGTAGGTACCAAGTTTTGGAATCAGAAAGCCCAAGTTTGAGCACTAAACACACAACTTATTCTCTGAATATAGTAAACTTATTTAACCTATGTGTCTCAGCCCAGATTGCTTGGAAAAAAAAAAAAGGGGGGCAAAATATATCACTGAGCTGACCACAGCTATATTGATAGCTGATCTTCTAGGTCATATCTTATGCTAATACTCTCGCTAAACAAGAAATTTATCTGCTCACTGCCATTTCTTATTGACCAAGATTTATCTCCACAGGGGGTTGTATACGTATGGGGATGGGAACCCAGCAATTTCCAAGGCATCTCATGCTTCAGAAGCAACTGGGAACACTCAGGGAAGGATGCTAAGAGTTAGGTTTAGAGCTGAGGCAAGTCACTATCATGCTGTCCGTGAGCTGAACAAGGGACTGCAAACAAATCACTCTAGTCAACCCTTGGCCTATAGTGGTGACAGTGACAGAATGTGATAGCTACATTGTATCAATCAGCTATTACCACAATAATGATGCATAACAAATCACCCCAAAACTCAACGGCTTAAAATAATAAGAAATTCGTAGACCGAACTCAGCTGGGAAGTCTCATTTCAGGCTCTAAGTTAGTTGGATTTGGCTCTAGGCTGAGGCTCTACACTATATTTAAGGCCACATTAGAAAAATATCAAGGCTGAAGTGGTAGAGGCTATGATGTGTTTTTCTCATGGGAGACCAGAGCACAAAAATACAAAACTTACCCATGAACACAATTCAAATCTGCTCACTTCATGTCTGTTAACATTCTACCAGTCAAATCAAATTGCATGAGTAAGCTCTAAGTCACCCATTAAAAACCCATTGCTGTCGAGTCGATTTAACTCATAACAACCCTAGAAGGCACAGTAGAACTGCTCCGTAGGGTTTCCAAGGCTATCAATCTTTACAGAAGCAGACTGCTATATCTTTCTCCCACAGAGCAGCTGTGGGTTTGAACCACTGAACTTTTTGGTTAGCAGCTGAGCAGGTAACTGCTGCATCACAAGGGCTCCTTGCTCAAAGTCAAGGGGTGGGAAAATATGCTCTATTCATTATGAGGTCATGGCAAGGATGTGGAAAAATAGTTCTTTCATGGCTGAGAGAAGAATTAGGATCAGTAATTCAATCTACCACAGGGAGACTTGTCTTCATGATTGTGGGAGTAGTACAAACTATATTTAGTGCCATGCTGATCAAATATCAAGGCAAGTGCTCACATTTGGGTAATACATTAAAAGAATCCAGTACCCTGGATAATTCTTAATTTTTTCCATCTGTAAAATAGGAATAATAATCCTTAATGCACAGAGCTTATATATAGGATTTTAAATGAAGTAAGTTGCATGAAACACTTTTACTGCAGTAACTGGCATCATGTTCAATAAATATTGGCGAACAAGAACATCTACCAAACAAATCAGCCAGTTAGCTACATTTGAGATATGTGCCATTGGCTATGAGAGTGAGTAAACAAGAGACTGCATGTGTATAGTTTATCCTGACTTATTCCAAAACCAAAAAAACCAAACCCGCTGCCATCGAGTCAATTCCGACTCATAGCGACTCTGTAGGACAGAGTAGAACTGCCCCATAGAGTTTCCAAGGAGCACCTGACGGATTTGAACTGCTGACCTTTTGGTCTGCAGGCGTAGCACTTAACCACTACACCGCCAGAGTTTCCCTTTGACTTATTATTATAGGAAAATAACTCTAACACTTTTATTCTTAATCATGTTGGGTTTATTTAATAGCATGATCTTTGTGACTGTAAGATAGCACATTTCAAAAGAAATGAGAAAACATAGCAGAGAATCCCTCACTGTTCCTTCTCCCCTGTAGGAGGTTGTTCTACATTACCCTTTGATTGGATTAATTTCCATTGTAAAGCAAGGCTACTTTTGTATAAGCATCTGGTCTTCGTAATTTCTGAATAAGGAGTTATTGAAATTGCGCAAGGAATTATCTGTAGTACCAGAGAGCTACAATTCCAATTTCAGTAGTAATTAAAGCAAACATTAAAAAAAAAAAAAAATCAGCATGGTAAAAACAATATGGCTGATAAAAAGAGAGTCACAAGAACCTGATATTTTTGTGTTAAATTCCAAACTGTGACTGCTAAATTCCTGCGAAAGATGAGGCAGAAGACAGGGAAGCAGGAATTTGCATGTAGAAGTTCTGTTAGTGTCCATACTCACAGTCATTATTATTGAAGATTTACAGCTGGGATTAAATACAATACATTCACCTGAATAGACATGTTAAAAATAAAAAAAAACTTTCTAGCACATTTGTCTGATCCTTATGTCTTATTCTTCCATTTTACTTTTCCAATACTGTCATTCTTTAAATATCAATTGAGATGATGGAATATCAATTGAGATGTTTCAACAAAAAGATGCAGCACTGGAAGTGCTCACTCATCTATGCCAAGAAATTTGGAAGACAGCTACCTGGCCAACCAACTGGAAGAGATCCATATTTATGCCTATTCTGAAGAAATGTGATCCAACAGAATGTGAAAATTATTGAACATTATCACTAATATCACACACAAGTAAAATTTGGCTGAAGATTGTTCAAGAGTGGTTGCAGCAGTATATAGACAAGGAACCGCCAGAAATTCAAGCCAGGTTCAGAAGAGGACGTGGAACCAGGTATATCATTGCTGATGTCAGATGGATCTTGGCTGAAAGCAGAGAATACCAGAAAGATGATTACCTGTGTTTTATCGAGTATGCAAAAGCATTCGACTGTGTGGATCATAACAAATTATGGATAACATTGCAAAAAATGAGAATTCCAGAACACTTAATTGTGCTCATGAGGAACCCGTACATAGATCAAAAGGCAATCATTCAGGCAGAACAAGGGGATACTGCATGGTTAAAATTCAGGAAAGGTGTGCGTCAAGGTTGTATCATTTCACCATAGTTATTCAATCTACACACTGAGCAAATAATCTTAGAAGCTGGACTCTATGAAGAAGAAAGGGATATCAAGATTGGAGAAAGACTCATTAACAACCTGCATTATGCAGACCACATAACCTTGCTTGCTGAACATAAAGAGGACTTGAAGAGCTTAATGTTGATGATAAAAGAACACAGCCTTCAGTATGGATTACACCTCAGCATAAAGAAAACAAAAGTCCTTACAACTGGACCAATAAGCAACAACATGATAAATGGAGAAAAGATTGAAGTTGTCAAGGATTTCATTTTACTTGGATCCACAATCAATGCTCACGGAAGCAGCAGTCAAGAAATTACACAATGCAATCACTGGGCAAATCTGCAGCAAAAGACCTCCTTAAAGTGTTCAAAAACAAAGATGTCACTTTGAAGACTAAGATGTGCCTCACCCAAGCCATGGTGTTTTCAATCACCTCATATACATGTGGAAAGCTGGACAATGAATAAGGAAGACCGAAGAAGAATTGACACCTTTGAACTGTGGTGTTGGAGAAGAATATTGACTATACCATGGACTGCCAAAA